>NC_059186.1:6952930-7252930 GCF_020631705.1 Daphnia magna | reverse complement strand
GCAGTTTTAGTCGTGACCGACAATTTTGCTACTGCACAAATGGCAGCTAATGCTTCTCCTCTAAATCCATAAGTTGCCAGAGCCTCCAAATCTTGATGCTGACTGATTTTTGATGTGTAGTGAGGTAAAGCCATTTTAAAAACATTTTCTTTGCTGACTCCAGACCCATTGTCTATTACTTCTATCTTACTTAGACCACTATTTTCCTAAAGATAATACAATCATTAAATAATATACACTTTTCTTTATGAAATCAGATTAAACTTATTTATCACCAGTTTCACTCTAATAACAGTTGAACCAGCATCCAGAGCATTTTCGACCAACTCTTTCACAATGTTACAGACAGAAGTGGCTATTTGTGTTGCAGTTATCAGCTTTACAGTGCTGTACGGAAGTTCTGAAATGACTTTCTTTTCAACCATTTTTAGGAACTTGTAGTACTTGTACACACTTTAACCTAAACCATCAAATAAAACAGAGCATAAGTTTTAGGATTAGGTGTAATACACAAACAACAAATGAGTGATTGCATTTATGCATTATCCAGACTTATCTTCCTTGTACATTTTGCTTACAATTAAAGTTCAACATAGCTTGCAGGCAGGTACAACAATGGAAATTCTGTCAGAAAGTAAGTTGCTGGATTGATGTCTTGATTTCTTCAACTTCTTTTTCATTCGTTTGTTACGTCAAATTTGAGATACTTTATGCTTCACTTCGTCTTCGACTAGTTTTAAGGTATGAGACAGCAATCCAGTAAATAGTGGAATATACCTAGCTATCCCACGCTAACCCTGAAAGACAAACAGTGAAACTAATGCAATAAAATTGTTTAGGAATCTGTTTGGAACAAACATGAGTACACGACAAATCGAAGTCGAACACTGGCGCCATATTTGCATATGCTCTGTTGCCATTTCCCAAAATGCCTTTTTCGTTTTGTCCAGGTTTTCAAGGGATTACTTTACTAGGACAGCTTCAAAGCTTAGGCAATAACCAGGATCGTTTATCGTGGCGACGATCTTCTCATTCATAAAATTTTCATTTCAGTTGACGTGATCAGGTATTCTGAATTTAAAGATAAGGTAATTGTGGTGAAGCTTAAAGAAATTTATTCTGCTACTTTAAATAATTTTGTTTTGTGCTGATCCAATTTTTGGTTAGATAGATACAGAAGATGACGGAAGTGAAAAATCACAGACCACGATGTTTCTTTGACATCGAGATTGGCGGTATTTCTGCCGGCCGGATAATCATGGAACTATTTAATGACATCGCTCCAATCACATGTGAAAATTTTAGATCCCTATGCACTGGGGAGAAGGGTATAGGGAAGGTTTGTGTGTCTTGTTAAAGATGTTACTTGCATCTCTCAGCTAAATTGCTTGATGTTACTCAAGACAACAGGGAAACCTTTACATTACAAGGGGATTATATTTCATCGAGTAGTCAAAGATTTTATGATCCAGTCAGGAGACTTTTCAAATGGAAATGGAACTGGAGGAGAATCCATTTTTGGAGGAACATTTGAAGGTCAGATTTGTGACAATATTATTATCTAAGCTCCTGTGTTTATTCTATGGTTACATTTAGATGAGGCCTTCACAAAAAAGCATGAACAACCTTTCCTTTTATCCATGGCAAACAGAGGAAAGGACACAAATGGTTCTCAGTTTTTCATGTAAGATTTTTCATCACTAAACATCCTTAGTTAAATACCAACCATGTTGTAATAGCTGAAAAGCTTTGACGAACTGTGCCCTATCATTAGTTGCAAATCCATCCATGTGTGTAAGGTAATTAAGGAGAAAATTGGTTACAGTGGAAAGGGAGTTCTATACAAGATGATGAGCCAGTTCAATCTAACCCTCCCCTACATCCATGGGCACTGTATTTTTCTTTGAATTTTTGTGTCATTGGCAGAACTACCCAGCCATCACCTCATTTGGACAAGTAAGACAAATATCTTTGCCAGTATAGCATCATATTTCTACAATGTATTATTTCCTTTTGTCTCATAGTATTCACGTTGTATTTGGCCACGTAATCTCTGGCCAAGCAGTAGTGAAGCAAATCGAGGGTCTTCCTGTGGACAGAAGGAGTCGGCCTTTGCAAGATGCTAAGGTTGTAAATTGCGGAGAACTTGTACCGAAAGCTAAATTAAAAGGTACTTGAAATGTAAAGACTCCATATTATGGCCTTGGAAAAATAACTTGATAATATTTGTAGAAGATAAAAAGAAGCGCAAGGTTTCGATTTCCAGCGAAAGCAGCAGCAGTAGCAGTGAATCTGACAGCTCCATAGAAGAAGGTGAGGTTAAAAAAGAGAAAAAACCGAAGAAAAATAAAAAGAAAACATCGAAAAAGGATAAGAAGAAAACCAGGTTTGTTTCACTTTCTTTTTCTTGTTTTTATTATTATTATCAATTTGCTCCTGAACGAACAGATCGACCAGCGCGGATGGAGAGAAATCTGATGTAGAAGCTGAAGGGTTTCCTCATCCACTAGTGACGCTTTCAAAAATCAACCCTGAAGAAATCCCCGAGGTTCCGTCAAATCGATATCTGTATCGTGGGGATAAAAAGAACGATGATGCAGATTCGAAGACAAAGGGCAATAATGATAAGGATGATCGAGGAAAAGAGAAGCGACGTGCTCAAATTCGTGGGCGAACAAAAAGTGGAAGAAAAGTAAAAGGACGAGGCTTATTGGTAAACATGAAAAATTTTGTGTAAAACATTCTTCTTCATAGTAACATTTTAATGTCGTTGTATGATAGCGCTACCGCACTCCCTCCCGCAGTCCATCACGGAGTCCAACACCTCCTCATTGGCGTTACGAGCAACGGAAAACCATATCAATGAAGGAATTTGAAGTAAAATCCTAAACGAAATTCTAAAGATACAAAAAATCACTTGTATTATACAATTTTCTTGTTCCAGCATCGTGAAAAAGAACGGAAAAAACGGGATGATGAGCTGAAAAAGCGTGAGGAAGAACGGAAGAAGCGCCATGCTGAAAGAGAACAAGCAGAAAGACAAAAGATTCTCCAGAAAGAATTGGAAGAAATGGAACAGCAGTTAAATATAAAAGCGTAAGATTGGGATATCTGTTTTGTTGACCAACAAATTAAGTGGGGAAAACTGACGATTTATTTTTTGGGGTGATCAGGCCTTTGGAAAACAAGGAAAGCAATAGCGGCATTTCTCAGGGAAAAGAGGAAGAGAACAAAGCCGAAGAAAACTCCTCCGTCGCCAAACCTGATAAAGATGGTACCGGAGCTGTTGATTTTGATCTGGCGTTGGATTACGAAGAAATGGATGCACCTCATTCTGACAATGAAGGAGAAATTAAAGAAGATATTGCGACTGCTAAAAGTGAACAACTTCCGCTAGCCAAGCCCAAAGATAACGGTGCCGAATCGTCTGATGATAGTTCTGGTGAAGGTAATGACAATTTTATTGTTCTACTCAACTATTTTTGTTGCGTTCTTACTTTAGTCTAACCCAAATTTGACAATTCAATTCGGTAAGGGCTAGGATCAGACACATTGGAAAAGTTGCGTGGTAGGAGTCGCTCGGAGTTGCCTAGCCCTGAAAGTGAGGACATATCGCGGAGGCGAGATTCTCGAAAAGGACAGCAGTTGCCCGTCACAGGTCTGAGTAGTTTAGCTAAGACTTACGCTGACGAAGAAGCCGTAGGAGCAATAGAAAACAGTAAACCGCCAGCCAATCAGACAACTAAGGTCGAAGAAAAAATTGCAGCGGAGATTGTTTTGGCACCTCAGACGAAAGACAACAGTCATCACGCCCAAGGAGGCGCAGCCAAGGAAGCGGTAGAAAAGGACAAAGACAGCGGCAACCATTCCAGCAAGGATAAACAGACGGTGAATAACACTTTTTGTTTGCTTCTATTTTATCTTGTTTGGCCGCACAAACAAAAACATACTGACAATTTAAAAATCAGCAATATTTTATACAATTTCTTTGTGTGTGTTATGCTTTTTTAGGATCGCCGTAGGAGCCGCTCCCGTGATAGGCGTGATTCACGGGAACGTGACAAGCACCGTCGTGATTCTGATAGGCGTCGAAACGACAGACGCAGATCGAGATCACGCGAAAGATCCCGTAGAGATCATAACAGGAGAAGTCGTTCACGGTCCCATGAGCGATCGAGAAGACGCTAATACCGATGGATATGAAAAATTTTACCGTCGAAAACTTTGAAGTCACTTGACCCTGAAGTAAAATAATACACTGATGAACAAGGATCTTTGTTTACTTTGTTTAATAGATTGACACTAGAAGGAATAAATATATATACAAAATTAAATATTAGATTTATGTGCTACAATTTTGTAGGTATATCACTATCTGATTCTACTTTTGGTTTCGTTGCTTCCTGCATGAGTTCATGTAATTGATAAACCTGGTCATCCTTGAACGTTTCTAGTTCTTCTTGTGTAAGGTGTCTCCCTAAGATAGGTGATTTCTTTTTCAATTGGCTCACACTTAGCTGTTTAGATAGAGTGACAGCATAATCCTGTTCCATTAACAGTTATTAAGATGAGACATTGAATATTATTTTTTTTTCACATTACCACCCATCCAGTCATAAATGGATTTATCTCATGTGGCTGGCATTTCCTATGGCGCTTGAATTCATCTTTGACATACTATAATAAAAATAGGGAAACACGGATTCGTTGGTTCATGAACCATGTTGGGAAAAAGTAAGGCAGTTAAATATGTATACAAACAAATAGAATAATAACAATTCTACCTGATCTCCAATCGCTTTGATCTCCAATGGAAGACCTCGATGGATGCGCAGTATAGTTTTGTACAACAAGCGAACTCGTTGAACATGAGTGAAAGAAGTGGATGTTGCAGTGGCCATTGGAATATTATGTAATGTTTTTAGAATGGCTACAAGGTGAGAAAAAATTATTGAAAAAAATGAGTTTTTATTTTTGACGTCTGCTTTGTTTACACACAGGGATGCCGGTTACAGAAATAGATTCGCAACAAACAGCAAAAAGCAAAGCAACACTGCAACAGCAGAGTAATAGAACACTGGTGTAGCCACGCTTGTGGCTAGGGCTCGGCCCCGCGACGATCGGGTACAATTTTGGCCGAACCGCGCGGTTCCTTTTTTTAAAAAGGCCAAACCGGTGCGGTTCGGTTTATCAATTTTGGGAACCGATCGCACCGCGGTTTCCGCGGTTTTACCGCGGTTTGTTGAGTCACACCGCGGTTCTTACGGGTCACACCGCGGTTTTAGGAAAAACGGTTTTAGGAAAAACAACAACACACCGCGGTTTTAGAAAAACCACGGTGTGGGCCGTAAGAACCGCGGTGTGACCCGTAAGAACCGCGGTGTGACCCGTAAGAACCGCGGTTTTAGACAGTTTACACAACAAGTTTTACACAGTTTACACAACAGTATAAGTCGTAAATTATGTGAAAAACCAGTTGTATTTTTGCCCACATCATTACAAAAAATTTCTTAATCATCATTCGTCAATGTTTTCAATATCGAATTCAGTCAGATTGTGGGAACGTGAATCAATTTCGTTGATCAAACCGGCTTTAAACCATGAGCGCAAGCAGATGAGGGCTTCAACAGTCTCGGAATTAAGGCTCATCCTAGCAATTCCAAAACAATCTTTTCCAGTGCTGAACGCCCTCTCACTGCCTGCACTAGTGGCTGGAATGCTTAACATATCTCTAGCCATGTTTGATAATTTAGGCCATCTTTTAGACCTTTGGTCCCAGTAGCTTAGTATATCGGTCGGATCACAGTTACTGGGCTCGGTCTCCTCATTCACATACTGTTTCAATTCATCTGCTTTTGATTCAATAGTTTTTGTGGATATAATAGCAGCTATGAAAGAATGGTCCGTCTTGGATTTTGAACTTCCGTGTTTGGGTTTGGGATCACTATCAATCGTTGTTTCGCTGTCAGCTGGCCAACTATAGGATTTCCACATAAGATCAATCCTAAAAAACGCGATTTACGCTCAACGCGATTTGATTTGTTGATTTGAAATTTCCGCCAAATTTTCAAAAAATTTCAAAATGGCGGCGGTTCGCACCGGTTTGACGAATTTCAAACCGAGAACCGCACCGAAGTCAAAAACGGCTAAACCGAACCGACGGTTTGGTGATTTTTGGCCGGCAAACCGCGGTTCGCCCCGATCGAAAACGATCGGGGCCGAGCCCTACTTGTGGCGGGCCCCATTGCCTTTTTGGCCTGAAAGTCTTTCTATCCCATAACGAAAGCGCCACAGCGGCTGTGTTGTGAACTTGTGATGTATTACGTTTTCGCTATGTTTTCGCTCATTTTCGTCGTCTGTACTTCAGAAAGTAAACAAAAAGTGGCTTAATTAATTAGTGTGAAAAAATGTTTGTATAAACATATGGGTTGTTATAACAATAACAACCCTTAAAACTCAATTCATAGGTGGCAGTTACGGTTACGGGACACTTAAATCGATATCTTGCCTCATTTTCTCTCAATCGATACGCGAAATTGGCAACAACTTTTGGGAAAAAATCCGAGAGAGGGAGTTAAAATGGCCGTGGCTACACCAGTATTCTATTCAGTGTTTCCACTTTTAGGGTTTTTACCCCGTTTCAGGGTTTTTAGACTATTTTTTTACAACTTTAGGGTTAAAAAACATTTTGGGGTTTTCCAACATTTAAGGGTTTTTTATAGGGTTTTTTTTTAAATACTCGTTAAAAAATGATTGGCTGCTCTGGCGCTGCCTGCCTTTACAAACAGAGATGCATGAAAAGTTGCAGACGACAAGAAAAACAATTCAGTCGAACTCGAAACGTCGAAAGACGAAACTCGAAAGACCTAGCGTAATAGAACACTGCAGCATAGAACAGGCCAATTTGCCCATCCCAAATCACACACATGGTTTGTAATGTGTAATTGCTGCCGTAATTGTGAATTCCAAAATAAGTTATTCAGAAATGTGGGCTTTTGAACGTAAAATTTCCTTGTTAATCAAAATGCAATATAGAAATTAGATTTTTCTATGGTTGTCGGTTTATTTTTTGATGAGAAAAAATATCTGTTCTACTTCTACAGCGTTTTAAATTACTTTTTCTGGCTTTTTTCGGGGTTTTTTCGGGGTTTTTTAATGAAAACTGTCGGGGTTTTTTTAAGGTTTTTTTACAACAAAAAAAAACCTATTTTAGGTTTTCTGGCAACGTCACAGGGTTTTTGCTGGTGAAAAAGTGGAAGCACTGATTCTATTACTCTGGCAACAGCAACAGGCCAACCAACACCAGCAGGCAACAGCAGTTAGGCCTACTTAGGAAGGTTAGGATTTAGGCAGTCATAGATTTAAATTTAGTTCGCTAAAGGTGGTTTGACGAATACCTAGCACATTTTGCATTTTGGTTTTCATCCTCAATGAAGAGGCAAGGGTGGAATTTCAAAGTAGTAAAGTAAATTCCCGGGCAGACAGAACTACACGGATGCATGTGATTACCGGATTCAGAACATCCCAGAGTCGCGAGACGATGATAAATCACAATTCCCAAGACTCACTTGGACGTTGACCGGACAGTCACACACACGACGATTTACTTTATTACTCCTGACTTAAAAGTCAATAAAGCCAACGTTTTTTGCCTTTGACGTGTTCTTGTCGTCATTTTTGTTTGACCGAGTTAATGAAATAAAGTCGCTCGATCAGAATCCTTTTATAGCCGGTCGTAGTTAAGGATGGTTTGATGACAATCTTGCACATTTGAATTTTGATTTCCGTCTTCAAGGAAGAGGCAAGTGTGGAATTTCAAAATAGTAAAGTAAATTCCCGTACACGGGTGCATGCAATTACCCGATGTCAGAACATCCCAGAGTCGAGGGAAGATGACAAAACATCGTTCCCAAGACTCACATGGACGCTGACTGGGCAGTCACACGCACGGCGCTTTACTTTACTACTCGTGACTTAAAAGTCAAGCCAAAGGGTTTAACAAACGAAAAAGGTTGTCATGATGTGTTCTTGTGTGCAAGGTTGACCTATACATCTGGCTGTTATCGTAGAGGGCATATTCTTGGAAGCCAAAGGGAGAGTTCGAAATCCGCTAACAATATTTCTCTTGGTGCGCCAATCGGACTGATGTCATGTCGAGCCATTTGTTGTATTTTTGGCGTGTATAGCTATTAGATAAGACTTCATAGACATATTTAATAGTTTTAAAAATGGCCTCGTGCTTTTTCTGGTCGGGCGAGTCTCGATGCTTGTCGGGATGGTGGATCCGCGATTTTGCATAATATGCCGACTTAATCTCGCTCGTTCCAGCGTTGCGTTCGACTTCCAAGAGTTTGTAGTAATCAGGTCCGACTACGTCCTTGTCAGGGCCTTCCTCCAATTCTTTGACTCTTTGTTGCAATTCCTCAATACGCTCATTACGGTTTTCGAGCAATTTTGCGTGAAAGGCGCGCATTCGGCCAATAGTATCATGTTTGGCGTTAAGTTCTTTGAAATAAGCATTTGAGGTCTCCTTTTGTTTATGCAGCTCCTCTTCCAGACGGCGATTTGCTGTCGCCATCTCCAAAAGTTTGCCCTCACACTCGCTGAGATTTGTGGCTAGTTGTTCAGCCTTCATGCGATGCGAATTGGCAGTGTTACGCTGGATTCGCATTTGCATTTGAATCTCCTGACAGGCCTTGGAATAGTTAGCCGCGTATTGGGCCCCCGCCTTCTCTAATGCCGAATGAAGACGAGCTTGGTGTTCGTTCTCAAGTCTTTTGCGCAACTCAGCCGTTGCGGATTCGTACTGGACACGTTGTTCGTCCATGTCGAGCTGGTGTTGTTTAACCATCCGTTGCACGAACACCTTGTTCTCCGACTCAATGTCATTCAGCTGTCTGGCATGGTGCGCCATCGCATGCTCCATCTGGGCGTGTTGATCGGCCTGTTCAAGTTGGCGTTGACTCTCCTTGTCGGCCAGTTCCTTTTCCAGGCAAGAGTTACGTTCTTTGTAGTTATTTTGATTGATCTTGAGGTTTCGGATTTCTTTCTGCATTAGACCGACCTTGTTTGAAGAGTGATGCTTAGAAAAGATCACTTCTTTCATTTCTTGTTCAATCGTCTGCAGATCACATTCCTTCCTCAGTAACTCGTTTTGTAGCTCGAGGTTTTGCCTGGCGAGCTCTTCACGCGCAGTGCTGGCCTCCATGGCTTCCAGCTTCATGCCGTCGATGATTTCTGCCAGTTCTTTGTTAGCCGAAACAGCCATCGCCTTCTCTTTCATCAGGTCAGCAAGCTGAACCTTCAGCGCACCTTCGTTGCACTCCTTTCGGATTCCGCAATCACGTTCCGGCTTCGGCACTTGTTCGACAACACATTCCAACTCTTGGTTGCCAGCAGATAGATCAATCAGGTCTTCAGATTGATCTTCCATGCCAAACGCTGCACTAGTAACCACCACAGGGGCAGATTCGGAGACAGAACTTTCAGCATCTCTTGGGGAAATGGTTCGCCATTGATGAAAGAAACAGGGTAAGACGGTGAAAAAAGGCATTTTCGAAAACATTTTTGGCACTTGGAATCTCTTAGAATTGCTTGGAATCTCTTCGAATTGCTTTGAATCACTTTAAATCCCTTGTAAGTTCTGAAAATGCGGATTTCTTTTTGTGGAATCAAACCTGCTGCTTTAAGCTAGCAGCCAGAACGAATGCGCCTGGCGTTGTCTGTTTTCTGAATTTTCACGTGTGACTTATTTTCTGTGAAATAAACATAATGCCAATCAGAGGAATTTCAATTAATTTGTATTTTATAAACATGGTTCAATGAAAAAAAATCAATTACATATTGGTAAGCGTGCGAAAAAAGTAAATGTAAAAGTAAACTTTGCAATGCGATACCGTAACCGGAAGGCGATTACTCGTCATTGTGCGGAACATTGCTACTTGCAAGGGACTGGAGCTGGACCTATTTGTTAGTTGCAAGCAGAAAGACAAAAGATCAAAATATCACAAATCTGGAGGGACACATTTGCCATTTGCAGGTGGCACCTCGGTGCAGTGCAGACAATCCTTCGTTGTGCACGAAGGTTTAAATCTTTTCGAAATACGACGTTTCTTCGTTTAAAAACTGAAACTTACGGAAGCCAGGTTAGTGTTTATATCGTTTTAAAATGTTGATTGATTGCCATGAAGTTCACCGTGATGGCGGCTACATCCGTTTCTCCGGTAATGCTCATCGACCGTTGCTGTCAATCTCGTCATACGAACGCATGGTTTGTCACATTTCATCATGTATTGTACTTTCTCTTAAGTATTTAAACTTCTAGATGCATTTAAAACACCAAATGTGGATCCTGGCTAACCCTACCCAGGTAGCACACAGAGCTGTTACAGACTCCTGTAACCGATCTGTTTCACATACTTGTGAAACAGATCCGTATCAGGCTTGTTACATCTCTGTTTTACAGGAAATTTGTCTGGAATTGCTCTGTTTTACAGGATTTGGTAAAAGTTTGTTTCACTGATCTGGAACAGATCTGTAATCTTTCTGCAATACATAATTCTGGTTTTTCACTGTACTACAGACCTGTTACAGATCTGTTTTTTACTTGAGAAAATTGTTTCTGATTTTGCTCTGTTTCCCATGTTTGTCACTTGTCTGTTTTTACTCTGTAAAAATACATTCTGTTTTTCTTCTGTCTAACACGTATGTTACATGCATGTTTTTACTCTGTATTACCGAGTGAAATATATTTCTGTTATGTGTCTGTACTACATGTCTGGTACGGGTCTGTATTTCCCTTGTAAAACAAGGGGCAATGGAGAAACTGATCTTTTTCTGTGAAAAGTGGCCCTGCCACTTGGATTTGGTGGACGTTGACAGGCTTGAGCCTCACCAACGACTGGCCCGGAACTGCAATTTTCAAAATTAATGGGCCTTCCCCTTCCACGGCCGATCCCCACGTGATTGCCGGGCTGCGATCTTGTTTGCCGGGCATCTCTTTTCATAAGATCTGTTGGTGTAATGAATATTGATTCAATCATGATTGAATGTCTTTTTGTATAACAGCAATTTAATATATTAACCTTTGTTATATACAGGTTCTTCGGGAGATGGATTGTTTGGAATATTCCTACGCTTTGGTTCAGATTCCGGTGAATACCTACTGGCTGGTTTCCTGCTGCGCTTTTCCACTTGGTTCCCACTCGGCATGTTGGAAGTATTGATTTATGGAACTAAAAATCAAGTGAAGTCTGAAGAGCATATGATGGAAACTAAGGGGGTGTGAGTTGGGGGAGTAGTATGTAGTATGTAAGTAGGGTTGCCAGCTTAATTAATTATTCCTGCATCTTGTTTGCCGAGGGGCACTAATTCCGCTTTTTATTGAAACAGCAGAAGTTCTTGAATACGTCAGGACAAACTGCTTTGGCGCATACAGGCCAATTATTAGATCAGCAGTTTTACTCAACAAAAGATACAAGAGTTGACGGATCATCGCCGATCTTCAGGTAAATTTTTTTTAAGTGCCAAATTTTTTGAAAACATTCTAATCGTTTTTTATGTAAAGGTTTTGCGTTTGTTGAATGAGCCTAGCGCTGCTGCAGTAGCATATGGTCTTTATCGCACTTCCACTGACCTGCCAAATGCCGAACAGCCCGTCATGTCGCTTTCGTTGATTTTGGTTCTTCGGC
Source organism: Daphnia magna (assembly GCF_020631705.1). Taxonomy (NCBI): domain Eukaryota; kingdom Metazoa; phylum Arthropoda; class Branchiopoda; order Diplostraca; family Daphniidae; genus Daphnia; species Daphnia magna. The sequence continues at coordinate 7,241,240 of NC_059186.1, read as the reverse complement.
TTTGCAGGTTGCTATTTCAGCATTCCACAAAGGCAAAGTGAAGGTATACATTTTTATTGTTATTACTTCATCCTAACTTCATCCATTGTGCAATAACATTTATTCTATTATCTCTAGATGTTGGCCTGCACCTTCGATCCTGCCTTGGGAGGTCGCTCTATCGATATTGCCATCGCTCATCAATTGGCACAAGGATTTAACAAGCCAGGAAGCGATGTGACCAAAAACAAGCGTTCCTGGATTCGTCTCTTAGCTGAGGTTTGAAAATACATAACAATCATTCGCGCTTGTCAGATAAGTAATATAACGTTCAATATTTTTAGGTTGATAAATTGAAACGTCAAATGTCTGCGAACGTCTCTGCCCTTCCTATTAACGTCGAATGCCTGATCGATGAAAGAGATTTCTCTGCAAAGATGAAAAGGTAAATATAAGCTAAAATACTTCTTTGATGTGTCATCAAGTCGTTTCATGTGAATATTTTTAGATCCGACATGGAAGAGCTTTGCGCCCCTCTCTTCGAACGAGTTGAAAAAACATTGCGACGATGTCTTGCCGAATCGGGACTGAAACAGGAAGATATTTCTGAGATTGAACTTATTGGTGGCTCGACTCGTATCCCAGCTGTCAAATTACTAATCGAGCAGGGCTTTGGCAAACCACCCTCCACAACTCTGAATCAGGACGAATGCGTTGCCCGTGGCGCTGCTATTATGGCTGCCATGCTGTCTCCCAGTTTCAAGGTCCGTGAATTCTCTCTTACCGATCTTCAGCCCTATGCAATCAACTTGAATTGGAGCGGCGAAGACGTTGAGCACGGGTAAGTTTATCTTTTAATTTGTCGATCGGTAATTGAAGTCGCTGATCTTTTATATTTCATTTATTTTTAGAGAGATGGAAGTATTCCCCAAGTTTCACAGCGTTCCTTTCTCCAAGATTCTAACATTCTTCCGAAAGAGTCCTTTTGTGTTTGCTGCTTCGTTGAATCGTTTCAAGAAAGCGTACACTGCTTACAATAGCGGTGTTGCAGCCTACGATCACTGGACGCCCGAAGAAGCAAAGAAGTTGGAACTAGCAATTGCTGAAAAAGTTTCTTGGTTGGATGCCAACATCAGCCGTGTGAAGGCAACTCTTAAGACTAAGGACTTGCCTATTAAAGCCGCTGCCTTCCATAGCGAACACCAGGTAAATTATCCCACTCTCCCTACCTCATCACGATTAATTCTTAGGTCACGATAATTAACATGCATTTAAATTTCCTTGCAGGCTTTTGAAAGCAGCATGAATCCAGTTTTGAACAAACCCAAACCACAGCCTCCTGCCCCACCGGCTGAAGCTGCACAGTCGGGCAAGCCAGAGGATGCTGCCAACGGCTCAACAATAGTGCTCCCAGAATTGATCCGCGGACCGCAGTCCCGACTCCATCATGCGAAATTAATTGGCCGTGCATCACCAACTTATATCGGATGGGCGCTCCGTATTGAAAACTATTGCTAAATTTCATAAAGCTTTACATAATTTTGCTTGGACAATCATGTGTAAGTGGTGTATAAAATGAAATGCGTGTTGAATACAAATTTTAAATCGCGTGAGTTGTATACTTGTATTATTGAAACGACGGATCTGTAAACAGTTGGTAGTACAAAGACTGTGGTACGCGTTATGTAACAAACCTGTTATACAGATTTTGTAAGTCAGGTCTGTCACAGACCTGTGTGACAGTCTGTAAAAGTGGGACACTACAAACAATTTACAGACTCTCAAAAAGAGATCTGTAACAGACCTGAAACAGAGTCTGTGCGCTACCTGGGTAGGGATGGAAGCTTATGATAAACAGTTCAAGCTGACCAGAAGTTTTTTGTCCTGCATCCCAGAGGTAACTAAATACAAATATAGTTAGACAATATATTAGAATAAGCATGGCAGGTTTCTAATGATCCATATCTTTGTAGGGTGTTAGTTGTTTCTTTGAAATGAATCATTCCCACACTAAATTTGATTAAATTCTGCAATAGAGGATATCAGGACATGCATGAAAATTGAGTGTGGTGCAAGGTAAGTAAATTTTTGCATGTAACTTCTCCGGTCTTTGCTGTATTATTTTAAGTAAATTTCTTCATTTTTCCCTCTTTCATTGGTCTTAATATTTATCCAGGACAGGAATAAAAAATGAACCTGTAACGTAACATTCTTTCCAGAAGAGCGGTGTCTCGTGAGTAATAGCTTCAGTTTAAGTTTCTTTTTGCGATGGAACTCTTCTTTCATTTCTCAACTGTCAATTCAAGCCATTTGTCAAGACGTTCAGACTCGATTTCCTCTACTTTAGTGAAGAAACTTCTTGTCTTCTTTCAAAATTTTAATAACATTTTGCGAACACGTACACGATTTGCTGAGAAGCGTACGCTCCCTGTAGTTAGGTTTTATTATTTGTTTTTACTATAAGTTATAGACGTTCAGCAATCCGAGGGGTTGGCAACTCAAAATTAGGGTGTACAAGATTCAGAATCTTGTGAGATTCTGTGAGATTTTGGGGATTCTGTGCGATTCTGGGGATTCTGTGCGATTCTTGGGATTCTGTGCGATTCTGGGGATTCTAAAAATTTCTATGGATTACGTACACATTGAGCCACTAGTAAACTTAAAACACACTAAAATCAACACAGGAAGGTAGAAACAGCCTCGGAAAAAAGCTACAGCCTGCAGCATCAGATTCAAAAAATGCAGTTAACAACATAATTAGATGAGATCTTTCAAAAATGGTTTCAAATCACGAATTACATCACTAGAAAGACATAAAGCAAAATTATTTGGATCAACAGTAGGTGGAGGAATACTGCAAATATATTTTTTGCAAGGGTGGAAACCGTGGGAGAAGACTGTGCATGATATCTTTAATTGCACATTGTTCTTCACTTATCGTATCCCACACAATCTCATACCATATACACAACACACCAAGGTTAACACCCTCTCCACTAGGATCCCATTCTAAAATCCGTTTTTCCACCTCTTTTTTATTCCCTTGAAGAATTGAAAATGACAAAACCCTGCCCAGCAAGAAGAGTTTCTGCAAGGGGCAATCATCTTCCGTTTTGAAAATGGTCCAATCTCCGATCCTGACAATTGTTTTTTCTACTGATTTCACAATAAGGTGCTGTCGTTGAACGTATGGTGAAGTGATTCGAACCCGATAAGTCCTGTCGTTGCTAAGTCGACGAACCCCGATTTCCAAAAACAAAACGATAGCACTTTTTTTTCACTATTCTCAACTTGTTATTCTTATCGGGGATTCGCACGAACTGAGTAGGTTCCAAAGTGATTGAAAATGGGTCAACGGTTCCATTCTTAGTTTTAGCAGCACTTAATCTATTTGAAAAATCGGGAAAGTCAGCATAAAAAAGAATCTTCAGAACTTCTATGTCTTGACGGTCCCTTTCGTCCATTGCGTTGTCGATTTCATCTCTCTCGATTTCGTTGTCAGGGTCATCACAGTCATCGACTTGAGGGCCCGCGATATCTTCCAATTTAGAAGAAGTTGATGTAAAGGCTAAACGGGGTTTTTTTTTTATATTGAAAGGCCTACTCAGATTTGAGTGTTGCCTTAGCTCAGACCATACAGTTACAGTGCTCATGTGTCGTTGTGCTTAACATATAACAATTATTACAAGGCTATACAATCAGTTTAAAACTATACGGGAGCAGAATAAAACAGTACGTTAGTACAGAGGTTTTGCGCATTGACGAGTGATAGAGAGAAAGACAGACCGGCGAGAAGACGGAGAAGAAGAAAGAGAAAGAGGGAAGAAGGGAAGAACGAGAACAGACGAGCTGGAAAAGGCAATGGCTTGGAGGGCATTTTGTTTGATTCGCTAGTGACGGGTAAAATTAAGATTTGTGGTGGGCTTTATGTTTGTTGCGAGCTGAGACTTTGGGCGGTACTACATATTTTTATTTTTAACCTTTCGGTCGTTAGGATGAAGTCTTTAAACTCTTTCCATATGCACCGGAACTTTGGGATGTCCTCGAGCGATGGTGGAAACGCTTTGTTGCTGCTTGAGCACGCCTGGATGAAGAGTGATCTTTGATTTGCGTACCGTGCACAGTGGAACAGAAAATGTTCTACTGTTTCGTCGCCATGGCCACACTCACATTGAGGTGATGAGGTTGTTTTGATGAGATGGAGATGGTGATTTAGTCTGCAATGCCCCGTTAGAACTTGGGTTATTTCCTGATGTATGTAGCTTCCATTTAAGCAGCTGGCGTCCGATGGTCGCGGGAAGAATCTTCTTGTGTGCGTCCCTGTTTTGCTGCCAGCCCACTCGTCACTCCACAGCTTTTGAATTTCCTTCTTGATCTTATCTTTGAGAAGTTCTATTGACCAGGGTTGATTTTTAGTTACTTGCGAGCCAAGGTCGAGGGCAGCTTTCACTGCTTCTTTTGCGAGATCAATACCTTCTGCTTCTTTAGCAGAGGCTAGATTGAGATGAATGTGGTCCCGATTGTCGTAGCACAGCTTTCTACAGGTGGTTGCTGTTTCGTTCAGTTTTTCATTTTTTGTGCAGTCCTTGAGGGCAGGGACAGATTTGCAAAAAATATTGCAGCTAGTATAATTGCTCTTAGTTGCAACAGCATATTGCAGTGCAGCTAGCAGGCCTAGCTAGGATTTCCGCCTGGTTTTCAGTTCTGTTTGCGACTAATTTCTCTTGTGTGGTTTGGACGACTACATTTGATGCACAACAGACAATCCCAAGACCTACTCCTGCTGTAGATTTGTGGCTTTTAGTGCAGATGGCCAGGCCGTTTTCCTCTGGTGAAAGTGGAGTTTCATCTTCTGATTTGTAGTTCAGTTTGCTCAGCTCCCATGGTGGGTGCCTTCGCGAGTGGAATTTTCGTGTGTTGTCCATTGTTTGATCGAGTTTTGGTTTATGCAGTACCGCACCAATAGTTGCAGCAGAGGAGGGAGAAAACTCGACATGTTTATGAGAAAGATAATAATTGACCGAAAATTCAAGGATTTTTAGCTCAATAGGTAAGAGATTTGAAATAATTAAAAGGGAATTTAAGGGCACATTTTTTAGAGATCTTGTGATACATTTGAGCATTTCTCTTTGTACAGTTTGAAATTTGGTTTTGTATGATTTGATTAGAATAACTCGACACCACACTGAGCATCCATAAAGGAGTTTGGGTACAATAATAGTTTTGTAGAGAGTGACCAGTTTTTTTGTGTCTAAACCCCAAGTGCGCCTTAAACATCTCCTCAGAATGTGGATTTGTCTTTGGGTCGCCCGACACTTTTCCTCAATATTGTCACGTCTCGTCCTGTTCGCCTTAATCTTCCAACACAAATTTGTCCAAGTTTTTTTCATCCACACAAAATCACAATGTAAATTGTTCTCAATCAACGAGTGTAACTGTACCCTGCATCTCCACCATTGTCACGGGCAATCAAGTTAGCACACTCGATGATGAAAACCACATGTAAAAAGCACCGTAATGCTGGCCAACGACACGGCACAGAACAAGACGGTGACCTTCACCATTGGCTAACTACACTAATTGTCACTACACTACACTAACTTAACCAATGGTGCCCTAGTGGAACTAACACATTCACACAAGCAAGAGATTAACTCACACACAATCAGAGAAGAGCAAAACTAACATCCACTCAGCGTGGTCAGCAGACGAGAAGTGCAAGAAAGATCTGGATTAAATGTAAGAACGCCAAGCGACTCAAGGCCATCTAGCGCTCATCTGGTAAGTAAAAGTAAGGCGAACAGGACGAGACGTGACAATATGTGATTTCCAACTGAGTTTGGTATCTAATTCGAAACCGACAAACTTCGAAGTCGCAGAGGGTGAGATGATGTTTTCTTTGAATTTAATATTACAATGCTCTATTGTTCTTTTGTTTGAGAAAATCATGAGAATTGTTTTAAGTACGTTTATATCTAATAGATAGCGATCACATTTTGCAACTGTGTCGTTAGCTATTAGCTGTAAATTGCGTATGGCAATATCAATAACTTTGTGCCAGCAGACGATAGCAATATCGTCCGCGTAGCCAATTATTTTGTAGGGGAAAGGATAAGACATACTTATGAGTTCTTCCGCCAGGATGATCCACAAGAATGGAGAGAGGACTCCGCCCTGTGGGCACCCTATTCGTATTGAGCATTTGAAACGACCCTGATTTGTTTTGATTATCGCGGTCCGATCCTTGAGCAGGCTTGCGATTATGTCAATGAGATAGAGTGGGCACTTCCTTTTGGTCAGTGCGGCCAGTATCGCTGCCGGCCAAGCCCCATCAAACGCCCCGCTTATGTCCAGAAAAACCGCTGCTGTGTACCCTCTGATTTCACGGTTTGTTTCGATTGTACTGACCATAGAGTGCATGGCACTCACTGTCGACCTTCCTTGACGAAATCCATGTTGACTCTCTCCAAACCATTTCTCCGTCACCGACAACCATGTTAGCCTATTGTAAATAATTTTCTCAAATATTTTACCAAGGGAATTCAGAACACTAATTGGTCGGAAGCTTTTAACATTTTTATATGACTCTTTATTGGGTTTTTCAAGTATAGTTACCTTCGCGTCCTTCCATTGCTTAGGATAGTATTTGAGGTTTAAGCATTTATTGTATAAGATCTGGAGGGTATCAGCTAGTAATGAATATACCTCTTGTATAATTGAGATTGAGATCCCATCTGTGCCCGGAGACGAGCTTGCGTTTAGTGCGAAGACTGCTTCTACTTCTTCACTAGTAATGGTTGGTTTTACTTCATTTGCGCTTGCTTTCTTGTAGTTTGCATACGTGTTGATAATTTCTTCCTGCTCTGGGCCAATTGGTTTTGGGGCAGGAAAAAAGCTGTTACCTAGCTCTTTGATTATCTCTTCTTCTTCCGTCATAGACCTTCCATCCACAACAAGTTCCGTGGGCACTTGGCTGGTGTTCTCTGTTCTGACTACTGGACAAAGTTTTGAGGCTCTTAAATAAGTCCTTATTCATGTTTATAGTGCAGAAGTTCTCGAACGCTTTTCCTTTGCTTTTCCTTAGCACTTTTTGATACATCCGTTTGGCTGAGCGGAAATTTATTTCTTGCGGTGAACACTCTTTACTGGTACGCTTCCTATCCTTGATGTTATTGGCTTTGAGAAATTTGTCATACTTGGCCTTTGCAGTGCGCATCGCCGCCTTCAGTTTATCCAGTTCCGGCGTCCAAAAATCTAATTCGCTTTTGCTCTGTTTGTTTCTTGGCAGTTCCGATTTAATTGCACTATTACCTATTATTGCAGTTATATTATTAACAATGCCATCTAGGTCTGCTTCGCTTTGCAAACCATCCCAATTTACATTTAGATTACGCAGTTCACTATCCAATGTTGATCTTAATTTACTTTTATCTATGTTGGTCAATTTTGGTACTTTTGGTTCTTTTGGCTGTCGGTTTGGTCGGCCAACCATAACTTCAAAGTGCATGTATGGGTGGTCGGAGAGGGATACAGTATTCAAGAATTTCCACCCCGAAATTTTTACTTTGTCTCCATAAAGTGTGACATCCACTTTAGAAGTTTTTGAGGGTATATACTCTAGTTTGGAATTTGGGACGTTAGCAACATTCAAGTTATTTTTAATAATGAGGTGTTCAAGTTCTACTCCCTTCTTGTCTGTGCGACTACTTCCCCAGAGCTTATTTTTTGCGTTGGCATCCATACCTATTATTGTTGTTTTGAAATGATTAAATTAGGATTATTAAAAATGTTTATTACTGCGTTCAATTTGCAATTGGATGGCCTGCAGTAAGTTGAAAAGATAAAGATTGGCTCATCAACATTTATTTTAATACCTATGCATTCATTGCTTACCGGGTTTGGGACTGTTTCCGCCAGAATCGTTCGTTTAGTTAGGATTATGGCTCCATAGGCATGATCTTTCCTATCAAGGTTTTGATGGACGAGATAGATATCGGGCACCGAAGGGACATGCAATTCATTATTAAAAATATTAATACACGCGTAGGGTTCTTGGATAAGTGCAATGTCTATACGTAGTTCTACAAGAATTTTAAAAAAGTGTAGTGAGGCCGTTTTGGAATGTTGTAGGTTAATTTGTATGCATTTCAGGTTATTTGAGTTGTTAGGTTTTTCTGTCATTTATGATAAGAGTTTTTTGATCCTATCTACTGCCTTAATCCGCTCCGGGCATTTTGGGTCATCCGATTTATGCTTACCATTTTTACAGTTAACACACTTGAACTTACTGTCCAGATGCTCACATTCTTTTGTTTTGTGTGTCTTCTCTGCGCACTTTCCACAGACTTCTATCTTTGATGGGCAGTTGGGAGAGATGTGGTCTAGCTTATGGCACTTAAAACACGCTCTTATTTCCCGGTTGAGATTCATTTCTTTAATGTTGTGTTTCTTGAAACCATTGATATTCGTGTGGATTATACCTGCTTTTAGGATTGCTACTTGCGCCTTCTTGGATGTCACATAAATTTTTACATGTCCCTTTTCTCTGGACAGGATTTTGATGCTGCTTATGTTGCCTCGCAACAGCTCGTTCCGGTATTCGATTTCAGTTTGAAGTTCCTCTAAATCATTTGTTCCGGTGGCAAAGGCAACAACCGGGTAATTTAATTTCTGTTCTGAGAATGATTTTACCGTCCCGGTTAGTTTAGGATCTTCTTTTATAATCTGTTCTGCCTTCTTGGCATCTGCTGCATTGTTGAAAACTAGGCGGGCTTCGTTGTTTCTCTTTGAGAAGTGTTGGAGTGTGGGCCATGTGCCATGTGGATTTTGTCCATTTCAGTTTGTAGCTTGTTGTACTTTTCCGATAGTTCAACATTTTCTGCTTCTAGTTCTTGGATGATGCTAATAAAGTCTTCTGGAGCCATTTTGCTAAAATCCTTTTCGCTTTCTGTTCGTTGTCGCTTCTGTGAAATGTTACTGTTTGATCTGTCCCTTGATCGCAAAAGAGAGCAAATGTTTTTGCACTGTTTTGAGCAGTAGGGGAGAACGGGGTCAACTTGGACACGGGTCATATTGGACAAAGACCCTAAGTGCTACATGTTATGGAAAAATAATTTTTTCAAATTTTTTTACAGACTGCAATGTTTAACGTTCTAGAAAAAATGAATAAAATAAAAAGAAATAATATACAAATAAAAGAATAAAATACAAAAGAATAAAATAATGATATGTGAAATAGCCAATTCATTTCTTTAATGATCGATAAAAAACTTAAATTTTAATGCCTTTCCAGTGTTAAGTTATTAACGAAATACTAAATAGCACCGGGTTGGGTCATTTTGGACACACAGTTTTGGGGTTATATCGGACAACTTCGATATTGGAGTGGGAGGTGCTTGTGGAGAAGCCATTCTGCTAAAAATAAGATATCGATTACAAATTGATACTCGATACTCTGTTAAGCCCTCCCATTTTACTCTACCCGCCTACAAATTGTCCATTTCAGCCCCCTATTTCGTAAAAATGACATAACTCTCTATTTTTCATTTCTATTGCAAATATTTCAATATGAATGAATAAAATATTGAATATGCAGTCTACCCATATTTTTTAAAATTTATTTTATGTCTCCTTATGAGGAAAACTGGCAGTGTCCAATCTCACACCGTCCCTGTCCAGTTTCGCCCCGCCGTTTAAATAAAAACAAAAAAAAACCGACTTCATTAAAATCCTTATAACTCGTTTATTTTAAGACTTAAAAATTACAAAAAAATTGTGGAGTTACCCAAGAAGGTGCTGCACCATTAACTAAAAATAAATATTAGAAAAAGAACATAGAAATCTAAATAAAGAGGAAAGAAATTTTTTGTCCAGTTTGACCCCGTTCTCCCCTACTTGTAGTTACCTTGGCCTAATTGTGTGAGTTTCTTCTGACAGTTCCTGTGCATCCATTCCCCCCCCCCACCGTTAGCCTCCCCTGCCGTCCCTTCCAGATCCATTCCCTCGTCGTCTGGCATGCCAGGTAACGGGGACGTTCAAGGTACACTAGCAAAGTATTCTCTGGCTTACCCACAACAATGAATTTTGCCTGAGGCAAAATATGAGTGGGTCTGTCAGAGTAGGCCTTCAGTTGGGAAGATTATTATTACGTTAGCAGAAAGTATCCAATAAGAGTCACACACTCGATGCACCGAGAATCTATCTCTTATTTGAGCCTAAGCTCACCATACAGGTGTCACTATTTTATTTGAAAATTTACTATAGATGAGAGCTAAAATACACGATATGTGTCTCATAGCAGACGAAATGGCTTGATTCAAACGGGGGTCGTATTTAAAACATTCTTTGTCAGCGACATCTAATAAAACCCCTAGCTCGTTTAGTTCAAACTTAGCGTCTCGCAAAGCTCGTTTTATTGTGGCAACGATTTCGTTTTTTGATGGATGTTTCACTTGTTCCATTGCCCGTTTGGTCCCACCAAACCGTTCTGGGTGGTTAATATGACGTGGGTAGACGATGCCATGCGCATTTCCTTCCGCAGTAGCAATGATGTTTACATCCACCTACAACTTAACATAAAAATTATTAAAGGTTGTTTTTATAAGTACTTAAAACACTTTTACGATTCACCTTCCATCCTCGACTAGTCATTACTTCTCCGACAGTGAAATTGATTTGGGTACTCCCAACAGGCGTAAAGGATCTTAAGGCTTTGAAGTATGTTTCGCACTGTTGGCTGCCAAAATTAAACGGCAAGAAAAGGTCTGCTAGTTCCAACTCTTGAAGTCTCAGTTCGATCAAAACTAGTGAATGTGCATTTACTTCCTAGCATTGATATGCATTGCTTGTGAAAAAATGTTTAGCTAGAGGGTATTTCAGGATTGAATATCCCGCAAGGCCAGATTACTGCTTGCGGAGAAGGTCAGTCGGGTCTTACGGGGGTGAGCCTGCCAGACTGTATGCCTTTCCTTCGGGTAACCTTTTGTCTAGTGCCGTAGCACTTATTCAACGACTACAGCGTTCGCCTTTATCGGGCTTGCGCTAGTGAGTCAAGCGACGGCTGTTTCGCCTTGTCGGGCTAGTAGCACGGTCTATCCTGTTAAGCCTTATCGGGCTTAACAGCGTTCACGGCCGCTGAGTATTACTCTTGCGGTTTTGGAGAAGAAGTCTCGTAGGCTGCTTTCTGTCGCGGGCTGGCACGTCGGAGGCGGCGGCTGGCAAGCTGAGGAAGGCGGCGGCGAGGGATCTGCGGACCTTAACAAAACGGATTACCGGAACAGAAAAACAAGACTGGACGCAGGTAATTCGGTGAGAAAAGTGAGTGTATTAACATGGCACGACGGCCCTTTATATACACAGAAAACTACACCGTTGTCTAATTTGTCCGGTCGTCCGATACTGGAATAGAGGGCACCGCTGCTGATGATTGCCGGTTATCGATCAGTAAAATTCTCGATAACCCTGCGGGAACTTTAACCTATGTTCTGGCGGAATGAACTCTGCAGGCTCCGCCTCAATGAGTTCAATCCTCACGTCGTTCCTTTCACCCTCAACAGGTGTCTCCATATATATGGAAAAGCACTCAGCTAGTTCCAATGTCACAGTCACGAGCTCTAGCCTCCATACTACGGCTCTTGCGAGCCGTAGGCCGTCTTAAGTCACTTGCTTCCGCTAATGGACTTCCTTACCCTCGGTAGCGCGGCACTCCACCGAGGGTGACTCGTCTGAGTCTAGCCTTCTTCGGCCAAAGGGTTGGCACCCGGACGATGGCTGTGAGCTTCGTCCGTCGGAATTTCCGACACTCTTCCCGTTGGACCTTGGTCTAACTGAGTTGACGAAAGCTCACTGTCTTCGTAGGGTCCGGTGTTCCGATGGTCATCGTCTATCTGGCCCGCGTGGAGCTCCAACGGATATAAACTTTTTGGGTCTCTCGTTATCATGATCGACCCTTTTCCTCTGAATTAATCTGCAATCAGGACGTTCACACGCCTGGTTTTTCCATCTTTGCCGGGGATTAGTTTAACTACTCTCCCGGACTTCCATCTCGTTCTTTTGGCTGACTCGTCGTGAATTAACACGACTTGTCCCAGCTCAATTTCTTTCGTATGACCTGGAGTTGGACAGTGAAACTGCTCCAAATCCATTACATATTCCGTGTAGAAATCTTTCCACCATTGAGCGACCAGGTTTCTCCTGAGCCTCTCTCTCGTTGTCAGTGTCACCCGGTCCGAGTACTCTCTCTCCTCGTCATCGACCGGGTGATGCTGCTGTTGCCGGTAACCTGTGACCAATTGCCTGGGTGTTAGCGGCTCCGTATCGTCTTCTGCCACGTATGTCAACGGTCTGGTGTTGATGGTATCTTCGATTTCCGTCAACACCGTCTGGAATAGATCGTATTCCATACAATCGCTTCCGTATGTTTTGTACAGCAGCCGCTTAACGGTCTGCACCATTCTTTCCCAGAATCCGCCCCACCAAGGGGCCAGACTCGGGGAAAATCTCCACTTTATGTTGAGGTCAACCAGGGTGTTAAACACCCTGCTGTCTCTGTACGCTGCTCTGAGGTACTTAGCGGCCAACGTAAACGTTCTTGCGTTATCGGAGTAGAGCGCCCTTGGGTACTCTCTCCGTGCAAAGAATCGTCTAAGCACGAAGATAAACGTGGAGATCTCCTGGTCGGTCGTAACTTCGAGATGAACAGCTCTTGTTACGGCGCAGGTGAAGAGACACACAAATACCTTCGTCTTGTTGCCGCTATTTGCCGGCGACTACACTGGGGACGGTCCTGCGAAATCTACCCCCGTTATCGTGAACGGATTTGACATTTGTAGGTGGTCCAACGGTAGAGGCGCCGGTATCTCATCGAAGTGTCTCGAGTCCATTCTCTGGCATCTCGTGCACTTGCTTGTCTCTTTTTTTATGGTCTGCCGCATCTTCGGAATCCAGAAATCCGTTCTGAGTGCCCCCATCATGGTTTTCACTCCGGTATGTTTCAACCGAAGATGCGTTTGTTCAATCAGTCTCTTGGTTATGATGTGTTCGGCCGGTAGCAGAATGAGCGCTGCTTTTTTATTGTATTCCATCCAATTTAGATGCCGGCCTCGACACCTGATCAACTCGTCTTTGCTGTCCCACATGAGGCCGAGTTTCCTCAACTCATGTGGGACTTCTTTTTTCCCAGCTTTAAAGCTCTTCACCACTGCTCCGTAGTGAGTCGCCTGGGCTTCTTTGTATAGCTCGATCTTTGCCTCTCGAGTTTCATCTGTGGTCAACACGGGGAATCTCAACTTCCTCCCCCGGTGTCTGACCGTTGCAGCTGGGCTTTCCGGACTTTCTTTGCCTTTGAACTTTTTTATCGCTCTTAGCATCGTGGCCAAGACTCTTACCATGGTTCGCATGGAGCTGAATCTTTCGTACCACTTTGCTTCGATTGATATCGCGCATTGCGTTACTTCGACTGTCTTTTCTTCGACCGAGACCTCCTGCAACTGGAGCTCGGTCGCTGAGCTTTGTGACTGGGGCCATTCCTTCTCTTTCCCCATCCAAGATGGGCCAGTCCACCAACTCTTTTGTGCGTTCAATTGTGCTGCCGTAGCTCCTCTGGATGCTACGTCCGCTGGGTTTTGTAACCCTGGGCAGTGCCTGATTTCTTCAGTTTCCACTGTCTGTCTTATCTCAGTCACCCTATTGTAAACAAACTGCTTCCACCGACCAGCCTCGCCTTTCATCCACCAGAAGGCTATCGCTGAGTCGGTCCACAGAAGTTTTCTTTTGATAACTGTCTCCGTCGCTTTCTCGACGTAGCTCCCGAGTCTAGCAGTCAGTAGCCCACTCAGAAGCTCCAGCCTCGGGATCGAGACTGATTTCCTGGGGTCCGGCGCTACTCTCGTTTTGCTGCACAGCATCACTGGGTCTTCCCCATCGATTCTCTGCAGGTATGCCACCACACTATAGGCGTCATTACTTGCATCGCAGAAAAGATGCAGTCTCCCTTCATGTTCTCCCGACCATCGGGGCTGACAGGTATTCCTCAGCTCGGTTATTCCGTCTATAAATGTTTTCCAATGAGGTATCACCTCGATTGGAATGGGCTCGTCCCATCCTGATCCCGCCAACCACACCTTTTGCATGATGAGTTTCCCCACCAACGTCACCGGAGCGATGAGACCCAAAGGGCCAAAGATTTTCAGTGCCAGGCTGAAAAGCTTCCGTTTGGGTTTGTCACCAATTTCGCGGGCTTCTCTGAGTACCTGCGCCGGATCAAACCTGAATTTGTCCGACGCGGGATCCCAGATCACCCCTAAGGCTTTTGTGGCTGACTTGCCCTCTGCTGTCACGTTCGTGACCGTCTCTTTGAACTTGACCTCCGGCAGTCTCTTAATCAACTCTGCGCTGTTGGAGGTCCACTTGCAAAGCTCCATCTTTGCGGCTTTGAAGATCGTAATCGCTTCGCGAATACGCTTCTCCGCTTCATCAATATTTGTCTCCCCCCCTAGCCAGTCGTCAACGTACAACTGCTGTTGTAGCTGCCGCACTGTCTCGGGGTATATTCCTTCAAACCCTTTCAGGTGTTTGAGGATAACAGCCTTGAGAATGAACGGGCTGCATGACAACCCGAACGGTACTCTTTTCCATCGATGCTAGATGAGTTTAGGCTGGGGTTTTTTAGGATCATCGACCCAGATGAACCTTATCAACTGCCCGTGCTCCGGGCGGATCTCAACTTGGAGAAACGCCTGAGTTATATCGGCGGTCCAGGCTATCCGATTCTGTCGGAAACGCAACAAGACCGCCAATACTTCCGGGTTTAGATTCGGCCCAATTTCCAAGGCATCGTTGATGATAGGTCTTTCCTTCAGGTGAGCTGATCCATCGAACACCGGCCGAATTTTCGTGGTTTCCGCGCTAACTTTAATCACCGGGCGGTGAGGTAAGTAGGTGCAGTCACCAACGAATCCCCGGTCGGCTTCTTCGATGAATCCGTCTCTGATATATTGCTGAAATATCTCGTGTTATTTCAGCTTATCTTCCAATTGGGTCTTACCCAGCAGCCCTTGCAGCCGTATCATAGCGATGTTCCGGTTGGATTCGATCCTGCGATGGCCGGTCTTGATGGGGAACAACACCATGTATCGCCCATCGTCCGCCCGCAGAATCGTCTCCTGATAGGCCTCCAAGAATGCGGGTTCTGCTTTTTCTTGTGGGGTTATCCCCATATGTTCTAGACTCCAGAATTCTTTGAAGTCCGTCATCGGTTTTTGCACGTCTATTGCTGCGGTTAACACTTGTTCTTCCGCTTTACTTCTTTCATCCATCGTACCGAAGATCAGCCAGCCAACTTTGCTTGCACATGCGACTAGCCCATTTGCGCCTGGGATGGTCTTGTGCTGCATTATCGACCAGATGAAATCGCAGCCGACGATGATATCGAACTGGTTGCCTTGTTGACCGGTGATGTACCGGTCATCGGCTAAGTCCTTCCCCTCGCCTATCAGGCTTTTCGAGAAATCCGTCGGGGTGACTTTCTTTGCGTTTGCGAGAAACTTCCTCGCAATCGCTTCAATCTTAATCTCTGGGGCATCCTGACTAAGTCCCGCGAGTTTGAGTCCGAACACTGCATGGTTTTTGCCTGCATTATTCTGGTCTCCGAACCCGTTGACCGCCAGGTATTCAGCCCTTATCTTTTCAGCTCCGACCCTGGTCGCCGTGTCCTGGCGGACGAACGTTCTCTCGCTCCCAGAGTCAATTAATCCGACTATCTTTACCCGGTCTCCGGCGTTCCCTTTAAGGTAGACCGTGAAGGTGGGCAGTACTCCCGTCTTCGATCTTGTGGAAATCGTCAACGTGGTGGTGTCTATCGTCACCACCTTTGGAGCTCTTTGAGGGGAGAATCCTCTGTTTCCTGCGGTAGCTGGCGCATAACCGCCGCCCCGTGGTCTAGCCACGCATACGGCAGGGCTATGCTCCGTGCTCCCGCAGTGTCGGCACGGAATTCGCGAGATTCAATGTTCCGTCCGATGTGATCGGGCCAGACACTTCAGGCACCGACCTTCTTTCTCTGCCGCCGCTCTTCTCTGAGCTGACGACCCTTGGTTGCAGTTATGGTGCAAATGTATCTTTTGGCAGAATAGGCATGCCAGGCCTCTGTTTCCATTATTCGTCGTGGTAGCGGCCGACTCTAGCACGGGCTTCCCGCTACCAATTGACGCCGACGTCTCGTCTTCTTCTCTAAGTCTTATTTCCCTTTGCAGGGCCTTCAAGATCTTTGAGAACGTCGGTTCATCGTCCTCCCACCTGTCTCTCCACCGGCTAACCAACGCCCTTGGAAAGGCCGCCAGTAGGTCCGGGGCGAGATAGGATTGATGAGTCCTTGTATCTACTCCAAGGCTGTTAAGCGCCGCGACGCTATTTGCCAGCCCGTCATGGAGTTTTTGCCACTGCGACAGAGCGGAAGTCTCGCTCAATCGAGTGTTTGCCATCGCTTTTAGCTCCGCCAAGTAGTGCTTTTTCAGCCTGTCTTGGTCTCCGAATCTTTCCGTCAATAATTCCATTGCCTTGCGATATTGATTCGACCCGTATTGCAGGTACGAAATCGCATCGGCCGCCTTTCCTTTCAAACAGCCCGAAGGTACTGATACTTTTGCTCATTTGTCAGCGTGTTGTCTTCGTCGTAAGTCGCCCAGGCGGCTTGCCAACTCCCCCACGCTGCAATATCTCCACTAAACACCGGAAGGGGTAACGCTGGACGGTTCACGAGTGTCGTGGTCGTTGGTGTAGGGTCTCTTTTCGGAGACTCCGCCAACTGTTCCAGCACCGCTATTTCACCCAGCGCCACGTCTAGCTGCTCGCGGTCACTTGTTCTCTCCTCCGCCGTCGAGATTCCAGCTAGCTTCCGTGTTATCTCCCCAACTCGGTCATATCTTCACTTTGCCTTGAGTGTATTCACTCGGCGTTCTTTCTTGTCTTTCGACGTTCTCACAATAAGTCCAGCACCCATCAGTTCTCCCATCAGGGTGTCTCTTTCCTCCGTCAAATCATCCCTGGTATCACAGGAGATGTTTATTATCGATGCGCCACTTGCGTGACGGCTTCTCGCCGTCACCGCTTCTGCCGAGGAGTCTCCCCCCGTCTCGGGGGTCTCCTCTTGCTCTATTATTCGATTCCTCCTCAGCTCAATAAGGATATCGTCCTTGTGTTTTTTCATTGCTTTGGAGGTTTCGAATCCGACTATTTTCTGGAGCGAACTCGTCAGGTTTGCCCTTTGCTTTTCCATATCTTCTCTTATCGTCTTCATCGCGGTATCTATCGCCGTCGACTGTTTTTGTTGGATCTGCAACTCTACTTGCGGAAGTAACACGCCAAGACGGCGAACTTCCATTTCGAGCGCCGCATCCTTCCATCGATCGTCGCCAGCGTACCATCTTGTCTGTCAATTGCGGTCTGAACTTCTTGGCTCAACCGTTGACATTCCTGCGTGAACTTGGCGTCGACTCTTTCGATCCAACCGTTTAGGCTGGCGATGTCGTTCTTCGCCTCGTCCAACGCTACTTCTTGTAGCGAGAACCGTTCGTCAGAGACCTCCGTGACCACTGCCGCTCGGGTTTTGCCTGACTTTGATTCTGCCATTTTCTATCTCTTTTATTTCACCGAAGAATTAAGTCAACTAAGACACAATAGATCGGTTTCAAAATATTTTTATTTGCGTTAACAAAAACCAACGATAACAACAAGATTTTTCGCCGAAGCAAACAAGTTTTAAGCCGAATAAGGGCTTGTTGGAGATTTTAACACGGCGTCTTCGTCTTCCGAAGTATGAATCCCGTGTTTCTTGAATTGTTTCGATAAGACTTTCTCCGACGAGGATGTCTTACTCTGGCCCACCTTGCTGGATTTAGGCGTTTCCCCGGGCGCCTCCGTCCTCGATTTTGACGAGGACTTAGATGATTTAGATGACTTAGAGGATTTGGAGGACCGCGCCGGGGTTACTGGTGGAGCTTCGGGAGCCGGAGTGGATGGTCCGGGCAGAGAAGGTACTTCTGGCAGCGGCTGAATTGCAAGTAGGGTCGCCGGTCGGACTATCGGCGATGGGACGTAAGGCTCGGGGTTTTTGGCCGCGAGTCTCCGGGCTGCGGAGCTCTTGGTGAGTTCTTCCTCCCGTTGAAGCAGAGCTTCCTTCTCCCGTCGCAGAAGACAGGTCTGTTGAAGATAAAGCGCGGTCTCCGCAGCTTCCTTTTCCTTTCTCTGCGCGATTAGTATGGCTAACGCGTGCTCCTCTTTAACTTTTTGAACTGATTCCAACTCAGCCCGCTCCTTATCGTTGAGGAACTTTAAGTCTGTCTCCGCCGGTCGGGCGTAAGGGGCGAAGGGCTTGACGAGGTGGTGGGTTTGGTTTTAGCCGGAGCGGTGGTGGGACGTGGAAACGGCTCCCGTAGGCCCAACCGACGGAAGACTTCTCGTGGCACCACCCGGTCTAGTCCGACCCACAGCGAGTGGAGGTTGTTGTTCTCGAGCGCCCTTTCGAATTGGCGGTAGACCGAGTCTTCGGCGGGCGTACGGATATTGTCCGACACTGTAATCAGAAAAAAGGAAAAAATTTGTTAGTTTGCTGAATTTTTCCTAAGTCCTTATCAGGAAAAATTTTCTAAGTCCTTAACGAAAAAATTGAAAAATTTTCTAAGTCCCAGCTGAGAAATATTATTTTTCGGCTGAGTCCTAACTTTTTTCAGAGTCCAAAAAAATTTTGTTTTTTCGAACTTTGAAAATTTTTAACACCGAGATCTCCGGTTCGAAGGACCAATTTCAGGATTGAATATCCCGCGAGGCCAGATTACTGCTGGCGCAGAAGGTCAGTCGGGTCTTACGGGGGTGAGCCTGCCAGACTGTATGCCTTTCCTTCGGGTAACCTTTTGTCTAGTGCCGTAGCACTTATTCAACGACTACAGCGTTCGCCTTTATCGGGCTTGCGCTAGTGAGTCAAGCGACGGCTGTTTCGCCTTGTCGGGCTAGTAGCACGGTCTATCCTGTTAAGCCTTATCGGGCTTAACAGCGTTCACGGCCGCTGAGTATTACTCTTGCGGTTTTGGAGAAGAAGTCTCGTAGGCTGCCTTCTGTCGCGGGCTGGCACGTCGGAGGCGGCGGCTGGCAAGCTGAGGAAGGCGGCGGCTGGCAAGCTGAGGAAGGCGGCGGCGAGGGATCTGCGGACCTTAACAAAACGGATTACCGGAACAGAAAAACAAGACTGGACGCAGGTAATTCGGTGAGAAAAGTGAGTGTATTAACATGGCACGACGGCCCTTTATATAAACAGAAAACTACACCGTTGTCTAATTTGTCCGGTCGTCCGATACTGGAATAGAGGGCACCGCTGCTGATGATTGCCGGTTATCGATCAGTAAAATTCTCGATAACCCTGCGGGAACTTTAACCTATGTTCTGGCGGAATGAACTCTGCAGGCTCCGCCTCAATGAGTTCAATCCTCACGTCGTTCCTTTCACCCTCAACAGGTGTCTCCATATATATGGAAAAGCACTCAGCTAGTTCCAATGTCACAGTCACGAGCTCCAGCCTCCATACTACGGCTCTTGCGAGCCGTAGGCCGTCTTAAGTCACTTGCTTCCGCTAATGGACTTCCTTACCCTCGGTAGCGCGGCACTCCACCGAGGGTGACTCGTCTGAGTCTAGCCTTCTTCGGCCAAAGGGTTGGCACCCGGACGATGGCTGTGAGCTTCGTCCGTCGGAATTTCCGATAGGGTAGGTTTCGTCGCACAACATCCAATACCTCCAGTATCGAACAGCAAACACCGCGAACCAGAGACGGTAAATGCGGTCCACTTTTAGCAGTCTTGTTCGCATTTTAGCACCCTCGTGAATTTTGTCTTGCACTGTAATGTTACGGGCGACTCCGAGATGGCGCGCAAGCAGCCAGAGGAGCAGACGGACTCGCGTCGCCCGTGATGGGGGCAGTTGGATCTGGAAGGGGACGAGGACACATCTTTTTGGCTGCAATAAACGGCTTGTCTTGTCTCTAAATATAATTGCATTTAACGAGCATTCGCTCGTTACATCTGGGGGCTCATCCGGGATTTTCTTTTTTGAACTCGGGCCAATCTAAATTAATATTTTTTGTGCCTAATTTTGTGTTTGGTCTCTATTTTGTGATTGATAGTGTGTAAAGTGTGTGAAATTGTCCCTACGTGTTTATTCAAATTATTCAATTCCTAACTAATTGTTGCTTTTCTTGTGCCTTCCATGCAGGGAGGAAACTTTTCATTTGTCGCTTACTATAAAATTGACAGTGCCTACCCTGTCAATTTTGGATTTTGGATGCTACAGTGATTACCCTGTAGAAGTAAGTTGCGATTTAACCCCCTTCAAATTTTGCCAAAGCAGGAAGTGAGTGGTATCAATTCCCTCCCGTTGCGTGTTCCTCCACGTTCACCGTTCCATCGGTCTCATCGTTCACCTAGGAACGTGGGTTCATAGGCAGACATCTTGGTTTATCATCCTGCTCCTTCAAACCTCTCTCTACCGTATGCAACATATATCTTGTATAACGGTCGGAATCGTAACACACTTCGCCGTCATGGAATTCTTCCAAATTAGAACATGGGGTTGGGAAATATTTGCATGGGGTCTCTTAAGCACCACCGGAGCATTTGCTTACTTCTACTGGTGCAATAGAAAATCTCGTTCCCCCCCTCCGCTACCTCCACGGCAAGTTCGTTTCCCCGAAGCAAACCACGAAAGAAAAGGGGCAACAAAAACTCTGTTTAGAAGGAAAGGGGGGCGCCAATTATCGTCAAGCCTGCGTCTAAACCTAAGCGAGCAGTTCCGCCGATGCGAAACGCCGATTTCGCCCATACTTCAAACACCCACTCAACGGCCGACAAGAGAAGAAACAGAGAACCCATTCGCAGCTCCAAGCCCTGTCGTCCATCGCGTATTCGTAGACGAAACTCTCTCGCCGGAAGTGCTAAATATGATTAAGCCGTTCAAAGGTTCATCAGCGGATGACGCAAGGGATTGGGTGCTCACCATCGAAGACGTAGGAAGAGCTCAAGGTTGGCGTGCTCAAACACACAGGAGGGCGACGGTCTCAAAATTAGTTGGGGGGGCGTACGACTGGCATGTGGTGGATGGATGCAGCCTACCGTTGTGGGAAGGCTGGCGGGCAGCATTTTTAAAAATGTTCGTTAAAGAACTGACCCTGGAACAATGGACCCATATGGTAGAGAGTAGGACGCGCCTCCCCTTTGAGACAGGGCTGGAATATTCGCTGGCAAAAAGGCGAATTTGCATGAAATGCCCCGTACCCCTAACGCCATTGCAAGTTATTCAGAGGATGGTTTTCGGTCTCAACAGCCCGGCTTATAAAGCGGCCGTGCTGTCCAACAACCCGACGTCGGTCGAATATTACTTCGACCTCATCCGCCGCTTAGATGAAGCATCCCTGGGAGAAATCGAAGACCAGAGCGCGTCAGAAAGGGGTTTGGCCGAAACTTTACTCCCAACAGAGGCGGGAAGCGCTAGTAACCGTAACACCTTTGAAAATAACATGGTAAGGGAGATCACGCTTAGACTACCAAGAGACATGTCACAACCCCCTCCTACAGCACACAAGAAATCGCAAGCTTGCTCTACGTGTGGACTAACTGGTCACGTGACCTGGCACTGTCCCGAAACGAGGGAAAATTTGGGAGCTATCCCAAAAACAAGCGTGAAAACGGGAAACTTCAGGGCCGACTCATAGAGGCAGAGTCGGCAAAAATGTATAGCCTCGCCCTTCGAGGTGGAAGACCTTCCATCCCGCCGTACGGCCACCAGGTGGCGAGTGTTCAATGCCCATGTAGCCCAGATGAACCGCTACGTCACCAAACAAGGCACAGACACGGAATCATCCAGCCAAGCAAGCCCGGAGGAGACGGATTCATCGTCCTCCCACTCATCGGCCCGGTCGTTAGACGAGCATTTTTCGTCAGCCAGCGACTCACCATCTAACGAGGAATCGTCGTCTTCCCATTCGCCCTCGGTTTCAAGCGACTCGGCATCTAACGAAGAATCGTCGTCTTCCCGTTCACCCTCTGTTTCAAGCGTTTCCGGACCGTCTCCACAGCGTTTGTCTCCGTCATCTGATTCGTCCTCGTCGTCTTCATCGTTTCCCTCACGGAACAACGCGAGCCCGGAACCAAGAAGCTCGTTGGATGGCCTCCAGTCGCCGTCGGCTTCCGGTAGGAGCGTCTCTGAAGCTGTCCCGCTTTCCCCAACGATTCCACTCGGTCTCGGAGATTTATTTTGGGCGTACATCCCAGGCTACCCACTATGGCCAGCACTCATCACCCAAGACCCTGTCTCCTCCGTACACACCAAAACGAAGTCCGTCGGAAGAACCAAAATTCGGTTTTTCCATGTTGAGTTCTACGCGGACAACGGAGCACGGAGTTGGCTGTCGGCCAAAATGTTGTTCCATTTCAGCGGGGGTGTAGAAGAACTACTGGCAGGAAACGGCGAATTCTGCAAGCACGTCCAAACTAAGAGCAAGGTCTTTAAATCTCTCCATCAAGCAAACCGCACCCAAAGAAAAGACTGGCAGCTCGCTGTAGCAGAAGCCAGGAACGCCCTTCGCCTAGCGGCCCAGCAACGAATAATTTCGCTCAGGTCCTCTTAAGTCACTTTGCCCCATCACCTACACCACCGCATCCCCACTGACTTTCCCTTCTACACCAATCAACGCCACTCTGGTGTAACTGAAATAAGCGGGGCCCTGCCTATATGTTGTGTTCCCTAAATGTTATATTCTTTGTTGTACGTGCCTCTCTATCTTTTATGTTCAACGTAATACTTATGGATAACGTTTTGTGCGTGATATGCTGTCTCTACTCCTCCCCCAGTTTCCCCAACGAAGTTTGCAAAGTAATTATCAGTTCTACCTTTTGTGTACGACAAAATGATTTGGGAAAGTAAGGTTAGGGCGTAAAATCTTTAGTCATTATTAGCTAAACCCGGCGCTCTCCTTATATTTCTGGTTGATGTCTGGATTCCCACCTTGGATTGGGTCTGTACCCATTGTTTCGTATTTTGTCTGAATTTATGTCTTGTGTTTATGGCCCTTAATCAAATTGCTAGTCGAAGTTGGCTGCATGCACCTAAACGGTGCTCTTCTTCCGGTCTGGCCGCGGGACGCTGGCCCATCCGGGGGAGGGTGGGCATGTTACGGGCGACTCCGAGATGGCGCGCAAGCAGCCAGAGGAGCAGACGGACTCGCGTCGCCCGTGATGGGGGCAGTTGGATCTGGAAGGGGACGAGGACACATCTTTTTTGGCTGCAATAAACGGCTTGTCTTGTCTCTAAATATAATTGCATTTAACGAGCATTCGCTCGTTACAGTAATAGGTGCATCCTTATCGATCTTTGATACGAACCAAGCATTGGTGCGTTGAACAACCCCCAGTTGTAACATTTCTCTCATTGCTTTCAATTCCTGGAAAAAAATAATATTCAATTATCCATATGTTGCATCAATTAGCTAGTTAATTTTTACCCTTGAGTCGCCATCGGCACTCTAAGTTAGCACAATAATTTCCTCTGTCTTCAAGAGGGACACAATTGTTTGGAGCCTGTGTTTAACGTCTGTCGTCTTAAAGGTATTATCACTACCAAATGAGCAAATCCGTATCGGGGGAATGCCGTCTCCCATCGGCTGGGCCATAACAACGATTAACACAGTCGCCCTTTTGTATGTTGAAAACATACGAACTGCATCAAGGGCACTGTTTATCACGGAATCTTTCCAGTTAGGGAGACCATTAGGCTGCAACGGGAGGCTAAATCCATAAATCGAGTTAGTCGTACTGTTGTACTGTCTTTTCCCCACAGCAGCTGTAGCATCCTCACTCAAGGAAACCATCATTGGCAAGTTATGTAAAGTCAAGTATTCTTTTAGTCCTTCTACGTTTACAACACCTATTAGAAACAAATATTGTTAACAATGCTCCTAAAAACTCAAGCAATTGCGTATCACCTTCTGGAATAAAGGTTTGATGTTTGGCAAGTCTCTCACCCATCGTCCGAGGAGAAGGGAACACTCCTTTAAAATTGGCATGGAAAATTTCATAAAGCCGTCTTCCTCCGAGAATGTAGGTGTTGAGGCAGAAGTTATTTAAAGCCTGGTCCATGTATCTGTATCCATTCGATTTTTTCTTACTCTGCGACACGGACTGCTGCAACATTTTTTTCAAAAGTGGTTCGGCTTCTTCATATGGGGATGAATTATTAAGGATCGCTTGCAAGCTCCGGTTTTTGTCACATAAAGCACGAAGATGTTCGGATAAGAGCATATACAGTACCCGCAAAAAGTGTCCGAACGCGGGCCTTGTTTTGGACTTTTTTACATTGAGTCTTACGGCGGCGGGTACCTAGCGCGGACCGGGAAATCGGGCTCAAATATGTCAGCAAAGCAATTAAATTTTACAGTTTTGCTGACAAAATAACAAGCTATAGGGTACTAATTTTTTAATTTTTTTTCTAATAGGATTTGTTGACCAGCATGCTGGTCAACAAATAAACGAACACTGCCCCTAATTTCTATAGCGTCTTATGGCACCATGCCCTATTTATAGATATTTATTTCGTATGTAAGGAATCATTATGTACATAATACAATTATTCCGTTACATAAAGAACTCTTTCGTTAATATTCTATGTTAATGGCTATAGTGTAATATCAATATTTAATTAAGGAGAATTTTTTTAAACAGGGAAGGTCATATCTTGTTACCCGATCTTGTTACCCGAAACAGAACATTTCCTGAATTGGAAAAGTATTACTAGGGTAAATAAATCAAAACCCCCCTTTTTTCCTATCTCCCCCTGCAATCGAAACCCCCCTGGATTTTTTAAAATTTTGAAACGCAGCATCCGATACTGGTCTATGGAGAATTTCTAATAAGACTCGCCATATCTTGGTAATTATAGCGTAAAACAGTCTACTAATATTATCATGGTGTTTCGGCGTTTTCATATTTTATTCATTTAGACACTACATAAGAAAACAAAGGAACAAATAAGTCCAGGCCTGCTCGGTTCAGGCAGTAAACGTCTCATGGAGAGTTTTTTGGGCCAGCCTAGTACCTCTGAAAAACCAACTGTAGTGATAACTGAAGACAAGTCATCCGAGAATACATCAGAAGGAAGTGATGTTGAAGAAATAAACCCAGGAGATAACGTGGAAATCAGGACGCCACCAAAGAAATCCTCAACTCGAGCAGAAAAAAACTCTATTTCAGACTCTCCTAGTGATAGTACGGCAGGTACGCGTTAATTAAACATAACTTAAGCAGTTTGTACTTTATTATTTTTAGTTTATTCTTTCTTTCTTTACCTGTTTAGACAATATTGAAACGCCGAGTCCACCCAAAAAGAAGAGGTCAACAATAAAGGCCTCTCAAAGAAGTTCTGATAAGGATTTTTAAGTGATGGTGGGGCTCGTCCGTCTGGCTCCACCAGCAGCAAATGGGATTCTCGGATTATACGACGGAAAATCAAACTTGAAAATGCTGCCTCAGATGAGAACCAAACTGATATCACAATGTATTTCGAAGCAATTGATCAACTAGGCTCATCTGAGGCAGCATTTTCCAGTTTGATTTTCCGTCGTATAATCCGAGAATCCCATTTGCTGCTGGTGGAGCATCCAATGTTCATCATCCCTAGTTTATCCATGAAAATTAATTCAAGTAAAAGGCTAGGGATGCTGTTTAGTATTTTTTGCGTTTCTAGTGTCAAGAAAATATGTAAACATAGGTGATTCAAATGTGGATATGGGGATAATGGATAAACTAGGGATGATTAATTATTTATAAAGACTGGAAAAGACGCAGAATGTCTTAAAGTGTAGTATTCTAGAACATTTCCTGAATTGGAAAAGTATTACTAGGGTAAATAAATCAAAAACCCCCTTTTTTCCTATCTCCCCCTGCAATCGAAACCCCCCTGGATTTTTTTAAATTTTGCAACGCAGCATCCGAAACTGGTCTATTGTCCACTTTCTTTGTTCGCCGATATGCCAATATCTGACTTGCATTGACCACAGGTGACAACACACTTTTTTTCGTTGAAAGACCAATTAGATGAAACAAAGTTGACTTCTTTGTGCTTTTCAACCCAAGCACTAATGAGTGACAAGACTGACTTCCTCTTCTTCGGCAAATTTTTCAGCTGTGATGGCTCAGTCTCAGTCTGTGATGATGTTGCATCAGTATTGAGTATTGTTTTTGCATTCTTTATCTGATTCAAAGCAGTATTTCTACGGGGAGACATTTTTGGTTTTGATTCAAAGATAGTGGCTTGAGGAAGTTTCCTTATTGGCAGTGTTTCTCCATCGGAAATTTTTATACAAACAACAACTGCAGCCTGGATAGAATCAATGTTCCCAAGTGTGAAAGTGAATTTGTCTGGGTTGTTCCAAAACAAAGGCCCAAACTTGGAAACCTTTTCATCCTTAATACACGAGTCGTCTACTTGGCTTTTATCCGAAAAGAGTTCTCGAATGAAGGTTTCAATCGACTTTATTTCGTCAATTGTAATTTTACATATGGCTCGAATAGAGTTGTAGCCACATATTTTCAAAATATGGACCAAATGTGGGGACAGTTCGGCTCCAAAAGATTCTAGGATCGAAAACACATCTTTTATTGCAGAATTTGACATTTTTCATTGCTTCGTATTTAAATCTAGCTAAGAGCTTCATGAAATTCTCCTTTCTCTATGGAGCAGATGACAGAAAGTATGCGCCGCCTAGCGGAGGAGGGAAAACGGAGAGACTAACGTTATCCACATTTTCCTCGTTTTTTAGCATTTCTTATCTACTTTCGTTAATGAACTCGAATAATGGAAGATTTGGAATTTTTTATAAGAAATTAAATTTATAAGCGAGCAAGATTTCGTAAGATTCTGCAGATTCTATGCTCATTTTTCGTGATTCTTAATGATTCTGGAAGATTCTAGACGATTCTGGTGATTCTGCGAGAGTCTGACGATTCTGAAATTATCAACAAGATTATGTTGGATTCTGACAAGATTCTGGCCAGGGTGTACGAGATTCTGTGGAGTTGCCAACCCCTCGCAGCAATCATGCATATAGTATCATGTTTGTAATTTACCTGATCTAATTATTAGTCTTGAATTTTATACATTGATTCTACCCCCGCTCGTTCTGCTGACACTCAAGTAACTAACACAACACCTTCTGTTCGTATATTAGAAACAAGTAATGTTACTATCCATTTAGTAAAGCCTTGAGTGTCATTTTTGTCACATAGTTGAGTGTGTACATTTTACAACATAATAATTTTTTGCTTCAAAAAAATTACTTTTGGCAATCAAAATAGAAAAAATATCCTTCAAAAGGCCTCAAGGCGTAAATGAAGATCGTGTTCACGCCATCGGTTTCAGGCCGTCACCTTTTCTCACTTTGTGGGCGTGAATAATGCAATTGAGCATGCACTTCCCTTGAGTGCAATTCGAGCTCATTTACAATCCGAGCTCAAATTTTCTTCCTGGTTACTCCTTTGGTTGTTTGGCGGATTGAAATATTTTTGAACATGAGCACGTTATGCTTTTGCCGTCAGAAAGTGCTATCGAGTAGCAGAATCCTCTTCTTTGCGTTCGAATTCTTTGTGCGTTCACACTTGATTTCCTCTACGTTCGTATTGCTAATTCGCGCACGCTTTCAAAGTTGTAAAAACATTCGACTGACCCGTATATGATCAGACAAAAAGCGTAAA
This sequence comes from Daphnia magna, assembly GCF_020631705.1. Lineage (NCBI taxonomy): Eukaryota > Metazoa > Arthropoda > Branchiopoda > Diplostraca > Daphniidae > Daphnia > Daphnia magna. The sequence continues at coordinate 7,213,481 of NC_059186.1, read as the reverse complement.
TTAATCGTGAAAGATAATAGGTTTTTTATAATAGAAATGAAAAACGTTCTGAATCGACATGCTTAGCGACCTATTTCAGTATCTTGTTCCTATGCTGACCTGATTATTTGTCTTTGAATGTTTTCAGAGATTCTACACCTGTGCGTTCTGCCGACTCATGGTAGGACGTGACTACAACACCCCTGAGGAAACTCAAGCCCAACCAATCGAACGGAATACTTCCTTGAATTGGACTTGTTTGCCAAATCATTTAACCTCAACTTACAACGAAATTGACACACACATATCCGTGTGTCCTGGAACAATCTTCGATGCACTTTGATGCAAAAGCGGATGCTGATTCGACGCCGATGCCCTTCATAAAGTAATCACAGTGTGGCACTGACGAAGAAGCAATCGCGACCGTTATTTGCTATCGCAGCAATCTATCTGGCCTACAAGAAAGTCTACCGTATGGTAGCTGCTCAGTGAAATCAAATTTATCTGTCTTAATCGCAGATTTTTTTCACCATTGAATAGGAGTTGAATCGAAATTGAACACCGAGTTCAGTGGCTCATTTGCAAAAATAATGCTTTCCCATTGCCTCCTTACGAGTGCTGCTACCAACTGTGCGTATCATGTATTTTTTTTTTAAATATCGATAGTCTACCCCGGATCGCCCAAAATCGACTTGTTGGCGGCGATCCGTGGGTAAGCCGGGTAAAAGCAAAACGGTGCCGAGCTCTACCAGCAAGCCAGCAGTTAGAATTAGATGCCTATATAGGGTTGCTATTTAACACATTTGACTTAACAGAGAATGCAAGAACAACTGAACGAGGGATTCTACTCTCCCCAAAAGATTTTCGACGTTTGATTAATCGTCTTCCCCTTGGAATTCCTAATTTGCTTTAAAGAATCATTCATGCTCGTGGATGAAATGAGAGCTCCGATAAGATCTTGTAATAACGCGAATTTACAAAGTGACTTTTCACTTTGCACTCAGCGGTAACGAGCCTCGTCATGAAAACTGCAACCTATAAAGTCAACTTTTTAAACATTACATTCACGCTTTGGAATGGTTTTCTAGGAGCCGCTGTCTTCGTCGGACTCCATTTCATGCAAGCCTTTTAGCTTGCATGAAAAGAACTAGAAAGCTGTTAGTTATGTCGATCATTACGACTGGCAATAATGTCTCAAGCTGGATTCCGGGTTAACGTTTATCTATTACTTCCGGCCGGCGGCAAAAATGTATCTGCTTAGAAACGGAAAAAGCCCATTTGCCAGGGTTGAAATAAAATAGTTTTTTGCTCGCAAAAGTCACCGAAACAAGTTTCAGCATTTTTCACGTCTTACTTGAAGTACCTCAGCAACAGCTGAACAGCGTAACTCACTGTATGAAGCTCGTCAGCGTTCCCAACTACCAAAGTTCTAGAAGAAAAACATTTTTCTTTTACTAAGCTACCGAAACGTTAAGGCTGTCGATAGCGTCACATATGGTCTCCCCTACATTAACAACACGTAATAAAGCTCCCTAAATGTTTTAAAATGATTATTTTCACGAGGAAGGAAATGGTACATGTGAAATGCAATTTTCTTCTACGTATTGCGACAATGAAATTGGAAATTGAACCAATTTTTGTGTTTGTTATTGCGTGGTTTACAAAGGAGCTTTCGAAATCGTTCATAGGTTTCCATCCCATGAATTGTGAACAGACGAATGAATTATTTAATATGTTGCCCGCGTTGGCATGGTTACATAGAACTAAATCTGTAACTGAACACGCCCCTTGGCAACGTCGTTGAAAGCTATAGGAAGATCGTCGTTTTAAATATAACCTATGGAATACTTTGCGCGCTTGCGCCGTAGACACAAGGAAGGGCAATGGTTTTCGGTTTCTCATACATAAAGTTAACGTTCGACTTGGGTGACATCTCTTCGTCGTTTTCCTCTGTGCTGGACAGTTATAAGTGGAAACAGCAAGGATACAGAACGCAAATAGACATCGCTCTCTGTGCATTGCCCTCCCATGGAGTGCCATTGCCATTGTTTGAAAAATTTGACTTGTTACAATATTATTGCCAGTGCCAGTAGCCAATAAATCAACAAGAAAAAAAAAAAAGGTATCCATCGCAGTTATTGATTTCTGGAAGGAGACCTTCATTTACAATTCATCCTCGCCCCCACTCAGCATCACTGTGATATTTTGACACCGTATATAAATACGTTAGCGGTGATACTTACGCATCGTAGTCATGAGCACCATCCAATCCTCAATCTCCAAGCGGAATCTGCTCATGATGCGTAATAGAAGCGGATCTCAAGGAACAAACGAAGTTAATTTGGCTTTAATAGGAGAGCTCGGCAGCGGCAAATCAGGTCCAATTACATTCTACCTAGTATAGTAATCAATACTGGCACACTATTTTCGCCATAATGCTACACATGCAGCTCGAATGCAAGGAGCACTAAGAGAACGGAAAGCTGAGCCAAGACGATATAAGCGCAATAACCACGTCCGTAATAACAAACCAAATTCGATGCATCTGATGCGCTGTGCGGCGGCTATTTTATTTATTTGTTTTTTCTTCTAAATATAGTGTAGAGTTCACGTGCATTAGCCGAGTCGTCTCACTTTTTCTGTGTCTATCTGTATGTTGTCTTTCCACGTTTAATGTTCGCTTTTAAGCGCGTCTATTCAAGCCCTCCTTCGCCATTCTGGCCGACCATTTGTCAACAATAATAATCGTTTTATGTTGTTCAAACAGCTCTGACCGTAAAGTATATCACCCGACGGTTCATCAATGAATATGACCCAGAACTAGGTAGGTACCAGTACCATCTTAATCCCCATACACCTTTGTGAAAACGTGTGCTTCAGTTGTGCTTTTCTATAGCATGGATGTTATTTTTGCTTTAGGTTTTTTTTTATTGCCATTAAGCCTAAAGATAATCTGTATTGTTGAAGACGAGATAAATTTTATGACCAGATTATTTTCGCAATCAAATATATTTTGACGGAAAGAGGACACTTATTCAAAGCCGGAGCATGTGGACAATCAGGAAATTCTGGTGCGCATTATGGACACATGCGACAAAGAAGGCAAAGATCCCGAGCGTTACTTAAAATGGGCTGACGGCTACCTGGTTAGTTTAGAATTTTTAGCTTGGGGTTTTCGTAGCCTATATTTAAACTTTCTCATGGATTTCTTGCTCTCTTTCAATACAGGTAATATACAGCATCACGCAGGTGTGTACCAACATTTAATTTGATACCATCGTGTGTGCATACAAAATAATTAACGGAAAGGTTGTTGACATTTTCAAAAACATAGCGGAGCAGTTTCGAAACAGCACAGAGATATCTGGACGGAATTAGTCAACATTTAAGACTCACCACCACTTACGTATGTGGCAATAGTTTACCGTTATTTTGTTTTATTTATTTTTCTCCCCTTGTGTCTTCAACAACAAAAAATCTCTTGCCACCCACAGGATGCTCCGTTGATCCTCATTGGGAACAAGGTGGACCTAGAGCGCTATAGGTGAGTTACGTAGGCTCTGTTTTCTATTGAAAAATGTGCACACGTTTCGGACGAAAAAGTCCAAGCTAAAGAAAGCGTGATTCGTCAGTGCAGTCACGAGACTATCATTAGTGAATTACTCCGCATTGCATAGTCTAAGTCTAATAGTTCTTGAAAGAGCAAATCTTGTACACCGTATTTTGCGAGAGTAGTCTACATTCATTAATGATAGTGTCAACATCCTTGGGGATGGAACCAGTTTGTCTTCCAAAAGCGAATAACTACCTAACGTCCAGAGTCACGATGGCCAAAAAGCTTATCGTAATGAAGCTTTTTGAATGTAGCCAGCTGTTGCACGTTTCTTGAACTTGAGCCAATAGCGTGCCAAAAGCAATTTCAATGACAACACACGTCTATTATGCTTCTGCGTAGGCTACAGTTACTCAGTCCTCTGTCCTCTGGCGAGAAAACGAATTTGAACCATTACAAATATCACAACAACAAAAAGAAAAAAGGAATTGGTTAAAATTATATTTTCTTCCTTCATGTCAGGACGGTCAGTAAAGCGGAGGGTTCCAGTCTTGCCCATTTTTATAACGCAGCCTTTTTCGAAACTTCAGCGGCCGAAGAATTTAACTCTGTTGAGCGTGTTTTCCACGAAGCCATTCGCGGTAGGCATTTCATTTTTGTACGGTGTATTCCGTTTTAATATAACTATATCATCTTATTTTGCCAAGTAGAAGTGATTCGCGAGCAGGAGCGCTACATGCCTATCCGCAGTTTATACATCGCCAATGACGAAAGCAAAAGCGGCAACAGTTTCCTCACCCATATTGGTAAGTGACGATTCCTATTGCAAATATTGCAGATCCGTGTGAATCTGCTTCGCGGTCTCAGTTTAGTTCTTTTTCTTGTAGTCGTTTTTTTTTCTCCCACATTCTCTGTTAAAAAACAAAAAAAACAATGATCGATCTATCTCGTTACCTCAGTCCCTGTCGCAAAAATAAATGATTGATATGGGTATACTGGCGACAATCCTTTGACATTGGGGTTAAATCACGTCGCACATTCAAGAGAGCAAAACCCGATAAAAAGAAATGGATTTGATACATTGCCAGAAAAAAAAATATGTGTTCCGTCTTTCTTTGGGAAAGATTGGCGAACCAATGATAAACGTACCTCTGCCCCTATCTCAACAAGACATTTCACGCTTCGACGGAATTTCTTGCAATCTTGGTTGGGAGGGCTTTGCGAGTGGGTGACCCTTGTTGGCAAACGCTTAAACCCCCCCCGTGTTCGACGATTGCACAAGAGGCATTGGTCCAGGAATCTGGCTGCTCTGTTCACTGCCGAGGTTCATTTATAGAATCTTGACATCTGAAAGACAGGATTTTTACGACACAACCTCTGCAACCGCTGACGATAAATATGACTAATTTATCTCCTTGTTTTTGTTTACACCGTCGTCGTGCGGCAGATCGTTCGCGTCGTTTGCGCTCACCGGGAGTGATACATCATAATAAGAATGGGCAGTCCAGCTCATCATCAAGCGCTGGCAAGGACGGTGGCAGCAATAGTCGACCTGAAGCGGCCGGCAACAATTCGCGATTTTCCTTCCTTAAAGGGAAAGGATTCAAAGGAATTTTCCAATAAAATAACGACACCGAAAACGAGCAAAATTACAAGAAATGATGTACTTCACGTTTATTTTTTTTTTTCAACCAAACCATTTGGTTGCAATATTTTCGTGTCGTCTACTTTGCCATCCTACATTGTCCTCTCACATACTTTTTAGCTGCCTCATTGTGATCTAATGTTGACAAATATATGGCCCCTACCAAATTGTCTTTACGCGATAAAGAACGAATTTACATTTGAAGATAATAAACCACTACCTTGGCTCAATGTAATTTCTTCGAGTTTCTCTAACAGATTTTCGAAAAGACCGTTTAATTTTTAAAGACGACAAAAAATTTGCTTTTATTACGGCTTTTATTGACCTTCGAAACACTCGCAATGATGTGTATATTCACAAGAATTACTTAGATGAACTCAATAGTATTTTTTCACTCACTGATTTCCATGCCAAATAGCACATTTCTGTCGGTTCATTTCAACTCTATTCTGAAAATGTGATCTAGTATTTATCACTGGTCTTAATTAAAATGAAAAAAAGGTTGGTAGCAAGAGCGTTTCTCTTTTGTGGTTATAATACAATTTATAGTAGCTATAGGTACAGCAAAAAATAAAAAATAAAACAAAAGAGAAAACGTTGCAAGTTTAAACACTTTAGCAAACGGTAAGCAGTTTTTGTTGCAAGAACGCCTGCCAACTTTCTCGAATATAATTCAATTGGCTCAAAATGGTAAGTGATAACTCATTAGTCTATAAGGGTGATGAAATTAAAAATATCTTAGCAACTCACCACGTAGCTATGGAACTTGTTGAAAAGAATGAAGGCTGTCAAGGCAAAGACGACAGATTTGACGCACAGATCTGATGTGACTAGAAACAGAAGATATAAAATTCTTTTTATTGTTATGGAGAATAGATTTTTTTTTTTTTTACAAAGAAAGAATGAGGATTTGGCTTGTGATGCATACAGTCCAAGACTTGTAGTCTCGGTTGGCTATTTCAGTCTTTTCTTCGAATATTGGCGGAATAAACGAATAAGAAAGATAACTGTTTGATGGAAGTGGTAAGAGACTTAAAAAAAAAAATAGAACTTGTAAAGCTGAAAAAAAGTTTCCGATTTCATTTTAAATGAAACTGTTTAAATCCAGTTCTGAAATAAAATGCCGATTTTGCAACTTTGCTTCATATTTTGAAGGTTTACGTGTGGGCTTTACGGCATTCCCTTACCCGAATCCCGAATTCCCTAATTTCCGATTCCGAGCGAGAACGACAGAAGCGGACAGATGGAAGAAAAACATGGCAACGTGGAAAACCTTGTTTTTATAAAAGAGGCAACAGTGGTTAGTTCCGACTTCTTCCTCGAAAAACTTTTTTTTCCCGTCGCGTCTGCTCCTTACTGCAATTGCCTGGAAGTCCACCATCTTTCTCTTCACCGTAGTTTTTTCACTCAGATCGGACGTTCTTTGCAGTGCATGGCGCTAAAAATTTTCGCTCGGCGAGCGTTTTGGACGCTTCCGAGCTCTGTTTTGCGTCAATCGAACGTACTCGGCACAAGGATCATCTCTAACAGAATCTCGGTACCTTGCCTTTCTTCGCACTCTGATAAATTGTGGTTGAAAAATCGGCTCGATCTCGACAATGGAAAAAGCACTGTCGGCCACGCCCGACGCCATTTTCAGACCTGTGTTAGTCGTTGCAAGAAAGATGATCTTTCTCGCGCACAAATGGTTGCTTCCATGCCGAAACTGGATGAAGGAACCCAGGGCGAAAATATGCAAGATGTGACCTATGACGAGTAAGTATAAGACGCTTTTTTTTCGCCATTTTACTTGTAACGAACCAGAATTAGGTTAACTGAAAAGGCTAACAGACTGAGCTTTAGATTTCCCTGTAAAATGTAGAGATTGTTAGATAATTGAACTGATAGTTGTCTCTTTACAACACTTTTAGGCATCAATTCATAAAGCTTCAAAATTATGTTTTGCCATTTTTGGGGTGAATTCAAGCAACTATTCTTAGTCGTAAATATCTCCTTGCAATGGCCAAATTAAATTAATTGCTTCTCTATCCAAAACTCATTGGCCTTATAGCTTTCTAATTTATCTGGATAAATCATACATTGATCAATTTTATTGAATAATTTAGATGATTTTTTCATCAAAGACAGAGGGACCTATTTCCTGATGAAGGAACTCCTAATCAACTATTTGATGGGATACGTTTTGCAGATCTTCCTATCTGTAACATTACAGCCACTCCCAACAACACAATCATCACGCTGACAAATGCTGCTGGTAAGAATCTTGAGTATAAAGTTGAAAAAGGATTTTTATTTACTTTGTTTTAATCATTATGGAAACAGGTGTTGTACAGACCATTCATAGTTGTGGCAGAGAAGGCTTTAAAAACACACGCGAGGGAACCAACATAGCTGCTCAAGCTACGGCCATCACACTTGCTACAGTATGATGTTGCATCCTATTATGGATTTAAATTGTGCTGTGCAGTAATGATTTCTGGAACTTTACAGAGGGGTGTTGGCCTTGGGATGAAAACTGTTCGTGTAACTGTCAGTGGCCTTGGCCCAGGAAGAATGGTAAGCTTGAATTTCTTTTTATCTTTTCAGTCTTTGCGATTTTGGACACGTTAATCAGTTTTAAGGTTAAAAGTTAAGTTGGTGGAATTATTCCAATGTTAAATTGTAAAAGATGGGACAGATAAGGGAAGGTAATTTTTATACTTTTTAATTTATTTAGCTGTGCCTTGGGTTGGTTGTTTTTCTGCACATGCTGGATAATGATACAATTGTGTATTTATTGGCACAGCTAGATGCCGCGACTTTTTTCGAATTTCCTTTACCAGACACAGTCATAAGGAAAATTGGTTTTAAGCTTTGTACTAGATACTACTTTTTAATCTATGCACTAGATTTAGTGCATATCAATATAGTAGTTATGTAGCTTTGACATAGCTTAGAAATATATCCTTACGTTAGATTTTAGTGATGTTCAACGAAAAGGCCATGAAATTACCATACAGTACTCATCTGGATAGATGAATTATCGCTTTGATATACTTATGTAAACATTTATTGTTACATAACAAACAAATGATGTTATTAAGAAGAGAAAATAAGTCTCATAGATATGCAATAGGAAAGTTAGCAAACTTGAAATGGTTTATTTGTGATTGAATAGTGTACGTTACATTTTTCTAACGTTATTCTCCGGATTTAAAATTATATTTTAGTTACATAGTCACCTATTGGATTTTTGAATTTTAAATACAATTAACAATAACATTCCTTGCAGGCCGCTATTAAAGGATTAACAATGGCTGGCATGAATGTAGTATCCATCACGGACCGGACACCAGTGCCTTGGTCTGCACATCCCCGTCCGAAGAAACGGAGAAAGCTGTAAGCTCTACATTTATCCACATTGCCACCGTCTTACTTAACTGTCCTGAGACAACCATGTGAAGAGTCGTATCATATCGATGATGACCGTTATCCTTTCTTCATTTATTTGAACGCGTCTTGTTTTGCCTGGCCAGTTAGCGCCACACAAAGCCATTCGCTAATTAAATGATGTATTTGCCTCGTATAAGTAATAGACCCCATTCAAGACGAATCGACAATGCTATAGCTTTCCAGATTACTCGGCTTGATTTCCAGTCTTGATTCCTTCACACACCTCAATAGTTCTCTTTAACATCTTTAAGTGTAAATGTTTCACTAGTAACTAGTCATTGTTGAATGTAATATGTGAGGGTAGAAGACTTGGTTGCAAAGTTCTGTTCACTTCTGAATACATGTTTCATTCATTACTTCTATTTCAAGAGCATATTATTTGCCTAGCTAATTCATTTCATTAGGTACTTCTTCATCCTCATTGCCGCGTAATGTGTTAAGTTTTATGTTAATTAAGTAGTTTTTTATGAAGATCGCCGAGTGCCACCCAACCTTAAGTGATTCATCTCTACTTTGCATTTTTAATTTTTATTCGGCAACAGTTTTCAATTTCTTTTATTAAATATTTTTTACTACAAAGTACTAGGTTAGATTTCTACAGTTTGGCAACTGAGGAACGGAACAAAAAAAAAAATTGTTGATAATGGCGTCGCAGTCAAAGCTAGTGGAGAGTTTCGCTCCTCAGATTGGCCTGTCTGTTAGTCCGTACAGAGGTTACTGCACACGTGCCATGCAATCCTTAGTGAGCCATTAATTGCTAGGAATCGCATTTTTGATTCAACTGTTTTAATCAACATTCGTTTGTTAAAAGAAACGATTTTTTTCCCTACCACTTTTTGTCTGGCATTCGGCTCCATTGAACAGCAGCTGCCTCAAAATGGCTGCCCTATAGGTACGGGCCAGGCGTGTTCCTCTGGTAGCCTCTGATTCAAATACCATTTGTTTGTGGGGCCTTCGACATCTTTAAGACATTAATTTGTTTTGATCTTCTTGTTCAGTTTAATCGCCGACTTTTTTGTGAACAATTTCAATCGTGAAGTGCATACCTGCCGATTTAAAAAATGCCAAAGGTACGTGATATCGTTTTCCAATGACAAGCTGTTGATTGTCGTTGTTTTAAATTATTGTTTTGTTGTGTCAGCACACTTTTACTCCATATTTTTATCAAGAATTATATGATCCTATTTTATGCTAGACAACAGTGTGAAATTTAATTTACCTTTCAAGACGCTCTCAGTGCCTTAAGTGTGTCGATAGCACCAAATATTATGTGAATGAAGATGCTTGTGAACTGTCATCTTTGTTACATGTGCAAATGTTGTCGTACCGTTTTTCATTGGGATTATCGATACGTGTTCGAAAGTCGATTCAACTCGGAAGGTGACCCTTTGTCTCGATTCAAGGTTGCAAGTTTTGGAGGGTTTTTCGGGTGTCGGTTTGGTTCTAGTTGTTCATTCAGACCATCCAGTTGAGATGAAGATCTTTAGTTAAAAGGATTGTGTGCCACACTAGTTACAGTGTATCATGTTTCTCCTTTGCAAAACTCGTCTGGTGGTTAGTAAAACTTCGCCAATTGGCTTGGACCCATTTGAGCAATTTTAGTTCAAAGTTTGCATTCTGCCATTTTCGACCATCAGCAAAATTCACCAATTCAGTAGGCAGTGTTATTTAAATTTTACCTAGGACGGCTTTGTGTGCAAACTGCGTAATACACGAGATATATCCATCGTTATAACAACCATTTATTAATTAAATATTGCCTTTTTAGCTATCGGATGACTCAAACGAAGATTCGCCGTCGGAAAACTCTGGGTCAGAGTCCTCAGCATCCTCCAACAGCAGGTTTGATTTTCATCTGGTTAAAATTTTAAGTTATTTCTCCTTTACATTTATCGTCTATTTGCCTCTTCAAGTGGATCAGATTCGGGTTCTTCTAGCTCTGCCAGCGAGTCGGAAGCCGATTCTTCGCCACCCAAGAGCAAAAAACATCCATCGCCATCATCTGGAAAAGTTCAGCCTCGACGGGCTACTTCTATAGCCAACAACACAAAAGGCTATCATTTGAGCGACAGTAGTTCTTCCAATGACGAAGACGAGGAAACGGCTTCTCCTACGCAACATCGACCTGTCCAGGCTGGCCAGCGTGTGGCCCATAAACCTAACGCAATCGTGGCTGCTAGCCGCCGACAAATAGCTCCTTTGTCACGTACAGCAGCGCGGAAACCCCAACGTTCGAAATATACACAATCGTCAGGAGATGAATCGAGCAACAGCGACGACGATTCACGAAGGTTATTTTCCATAATCCCTACAATGAAAGAACATAGGAACTAGGACTTTACTTTATGTTTTATTGCAAATTGTACTTACATTGATTCAGATACTTCGAAAAATCTACCTAATATCGCATATCAAAATATTCAATTCACTTTTCTAATTGAATAGTGAGAAATTGTGCCTAGACAGTACGAAATGTTCTACGTTCTTCCCTAAAATTATGAAACTAATATTTCTTAAACGTGAAAAAGTTGAATCTCAGACCCAAGTTTTTGTGACGTAAAAGCAGAAACCAAAGAAAAACAAATGTAATTTTTATTTAGTAGACCGTCCACTCGACGCCAAGGAGCTTCTGTCAGCTATAAAGAAAATTCTGCGGAGGAAACAGGTTCGGAAGATCTGGTGGAAGTGGAATGGGGTCAAGAAGCTGTCGCAGCTGCTGTCGAGTCCGAAAATGCGGAGACTATTGAACGCATTATCGATACACGAATGGGTCGTAAAGGAGGTTGATTATTATTTTTGTCTTATTATTTTTACTCTAATAGTTTAATTAAATGATTTTGATCATAGCAACTGGGCCACCAACTACTGTCTACACAATAGAAGAGAATGGCGATCCGAACGCCAATTTTTGCCCAATTCGCGAACCAGACAAGGCAGAGCAGCAATTTCTCATTAAATGGCTTGGGTGGTCCCATATTCACAATACGTGGGAGTCAGAGCAAACCCTGCGTGACCAAAAGGTACATTGTCTTATTGGCTACGTGTATACTTATTGCTCGGTAAAATCTCGTCGGGTTAAAATTTTAGCTTCCTTCTCCTAAATCAAACCTATTCGTTCACCTTCTTCCACGTCTTCTGTCCACGCGTTCATTGCTATCTACCTTAAACCATGTCCGCCCATGGCACATTAATCATATCCTGCACTTTGTCTATTTTTTGTTTGTTTGTTTGCTTTGCTTTGATTCTTCATTGGGTGTGCACTCCCTGGGTGTTTGTGGCTTATGCCTCTCTCGTTGGCTTTACGTATGGCTTATGTCGGTGTTCCTACCCCCCACCCTCTGACGCTGTGGCCGATCCTGCCCGCTACTTGCCGCGATAAACATCAAGTCGTACGCATTTCAGGTTAAAGGATTGAAAAAATTGGAGAACTACTTGAAACGTGACGATGAAATTCGCGTGTGGAAAGCCCGAGCTTCACCAGAAGATGTAGAGTACTATGAATGCCAGCAAGAACTTCAACAGGAGTTACTATCGAGCTACATGGCGGTAGAAAGAATTATTGGTAATTTGGATAACTCGCATTCTTTTAGTGTTAGTTAACTGATCAAATGATGTATTTGTTCATCTAGCTGAAAATCGTAAGGCTGAAAGCGAGCATCCAGATTATTTTATTAAATGGGAGAGCTTACCGTATTCCGATGCTACTTGGGAAGACGGTGCTCTTATTGTGAAGAAGTATCAAACCAAAATACGAGAATTTCGCGAACGAGAGGATTCTAAACGAACTCCCAGCAAACTTTGTCGTGCCCTAAAATTTCGCCCCAAATTTACACCGCTCAAAGAACAGCCAGATTTCATTGGTGGTGATGCTGTAAGGCTCTCCAGTTCTCTTGATTAATTTCAAAAATAGTGACTGATTCTATGTTTTTTATGTCAGGCCTGCATTCTGCGAGACTACCAGTTAAACGGGCTTAACTGGATGGTACATGCCTGGTGCAAGGAGAACTCTGTGATTTTGGCTGATGAAATGGGTCTAGGCAAAACGATCCAAACTATCAGCTTTTTAAACTACCTCTTTCATGCCCAGCAACTCTATGGGCCCTTTCTGGTTGTTGTGCCTTTGTCTACCATGGCCGCCTGGCAAAAAGAGTTTGCTCAGTGGGCACCCAACATCAACGTTGTCACCTATATCGGAGATATGACATCAAGAGACTTGGTATGTTTTCATGTGTTATTCTTTCCAATCCTGTGCTGTCAGGAAAATGCTACAGAATTTGTCTAATGTGTCTTCATGTCATGCAGCTGAGGCAGTATGAATGGTGTCATCCTGGAAACAAGCGACTTAAGTTCAACGCGCTGTTGACTACCTATGAAATCCTTCTAAAAGATAAATCTTTTTTGGGTGCTGTCAGTTGGGCATGCCTTATGGTAGATGAGGCTCATCGACTGAAAAACGAGGACTCTCTTCTTTACAAATCGCTCAAAGAATTCGATACCAACCATCGACTCCTTATTACTGGCACTCCGCTACAAAACAGCCTCAAAGAATTATGGGCCTTGCTTCATTTCATTATGCCTGATAAGTAAGAATCTAGTGTATACTTTTATGTCTTTTTCGTGACAGTGTACAATGATTAATCCTTTCTTTACGGGATAGGTTCCCCACCTGGGAATTGTTCGAAGAAGAGCATGGTAACGCCGAGCAAAAAGGATATTCCCGATTACATAAACAGCTTGAGCCATATATTCTTCGTCGAGTGAAAAAAGACGTAGAAAAATCTCTTCCAGCTAAAGTATTATACCATTTTGAATTCAAACTTGTGCTTAAGTTCAAACGTGTTACTCTTTATGATATGTTTAGGTCGAACAAATTCTCCGCGTAGACATGTCTTCGCTTCAGAAGCAATATTACAAATGGATATTAACGAAAAACTATACAGCATTACGAAAAGGAAACAAAGGTTCGGCCAGTACATTTGTCAATATCGTCATGGAATTGAAAAAGTGTTGCAATCACGCCTTTCTGACAAAGCCCCAAGAAAATGAACGACGCTATGGAGCCAGTGCTACTGAACAATTGCAGGTTGATTTCCCTGATAATTTATTTTACATTTATCACTAACCTAGAAATCGATTCTCTGTACATTTAGCAATTGATCCGTGGTTCGGGAAAACTGGTGCTCCTAGACAAACTATTGGTCCGTCTAAGAGAGACAGGCCACCGCGTGCTAATCTTTTCACAGATGGTGCGGATGCTGGACTTGATAGCAGAATATCTGCAACTACGCCATTTCCCTTTCCAGCGACTAGATGGTGGTATAAAGGGTGAATTAAGACGCAAGGCAATGGAGCACTTCAATGCTGAAGGATCGCAAGATTTCTGTTTCTTGTTGTCAACTCGCGCCGGAGGTCTCGGCATTAATTTGGCCACCGCTGACACCGTCATCATCTTCGATTCGGATTGGAATCCTCAGAACGATTTGCAGGTTTGAATTTGATTCTCGTTTGTGCTTAGAATGACATCATAATCATGGATTATCACTCTTCTTAACTAGGCTCAAGCACGAGCTCACCGTATCGGCCAAAAGAACCAAGTCAATATCTATCGACTTGTGACTAAAGCGTCAGTTGAAGAAGACATCGTAGAGAGGGCCAAGCGAAAAATGGTACTCGATCACTTGGTGATCCAGCGGATGGACACCACCGGTCGCACGGTCCTTGACCGTAAGACTAACAATCCGTCAAACTCGACACCTTTTAACAAAGAGGAGCTGAATGCCATTCTCAAGTTTGGCGCTGAAGAACTGTTTAAAGATGACGAAGATGGTGAAGACGAACCTGCCTGTGATATTGACGAAATTCTTCGGCGAGCTGAAACGCGTGATGAACCAGCACCGCAAATGGGTGACGAGCTTCTTTCGGCTTTCAAAGTTGCCAGTTTCACGATTGACGAGGAAGAGCCGGTTTCCATGAACCCAACGCGACATAAACCAACAGACAATGACGACGAAAACCGGGCTTGGGACGAAATTATCCCAGAGAATGTTCGGAAGAAAATCGATCAAGAGCAACGTGAAAAAGAAATGGCCGACTTGTACTTACCACCTCGTCGAGGTCGTGGACAACAACAAGGAGCTGATGGTAAGTTAGGTGTTTGAATTTGGAATTTCACGTTTGCTAATTTCATTGGAACGCGCAGGAAAAAGTGCGCTGGAAGAAGGTAGATCTCGCAGGAACCAGCAGGAGGAAGAGTCAGAAGCCAGTGAAGAAGGATCAGATGGAGAGGACAGGCCTCGAAAGCGAGGTCGACCCAGAGTCAACGGCCGCGAGAGTGTTAAAGGCTTTAGCGATGCCGAGATTCGTCGCTTCCTGAAGAGTTTCCGCAAATTCGCCTCACCACTCGATAGACTTGAAGCTGTTGCGGGTGATGCTGAATTGCAGGAGAAGCCACTTAGTGACCTCAAAAAGCTTGGTGAGCTCATTCTTGCACGGTGTCAGGAGGCCCTTGAGTCACAGAAATCGGGCAAGGACACGCCAGCAGAAGTAGCGGATGATGGCATGACGCCTGGTGGCAGGAAAAAGCGTGAACGGGGTCCGTCTCTGAAGATATCGAACGTGTCGGTCAACGCCAAAACAATAATGACATCTCTTCAGGAGCTGGAACCGCTTTCTAAATTATTACCTGCCAATGTAGAAGAGAGGAAACGCTGGTATTTACCAACCAAGTAAGTCGCTATTAAGAGACGCATCACTAGTTATGTATAATTAATGTTGCATGATTTTTTTTTTCAGACTCAGGGACCCACATTGGGATATCGATTGGGCTAATGACGACGATTCTCGTCTACTGTGTGCTATTTATGAATATGGTATGGGATCTTGGGAAGCAATGAAAATGGATCCGAATTCCGGGTTATCAGAAAAAATTCTTCCGGATGGACAGGATGCAAAACCACAAGCAAAACACTTACAAAACCGCGCCGATTATCTTCTCAAAGTGATGGCGAAACTCTACGATGCCCAGCAATTGGGTAAACCAACCAAACCGAAGCGGCAACGTAAAGCCAAGCCCGTCTCAAAGTCATTGATCGGCGAAACGGAGGATATCAGTTCGGGTGATGACTTCACTCTCAACAGCCCATCGCCGAGTAACTCGACCCGACGTCCTTCCGCATCAAAAGCACCTAAAGGAGGAAAAGTCAAAACCGAGGACGAGGATTCACACGTTGAAGCTCGCACAGAAGATGAACGTCTTGTGCCCCCTTGCCGTCTGATTACTGATGTGAAAGAAGGTCGCAAGAAGGATTCTGTTGCCAAAAAAGACAAAAAGGTTAAGAAAAAAGATGCTGGACCGATGCATTTCACAGCTAATAGCGTCCCTCGGGCTGTTGAAATTATCGGTGAATTAGATCCTTCGATTTTCAATGAGGTACAGTGCTTGGCTTTCACCTTTCCTTTACGTCCATGTTGATTTTTATTTTTTTACGATTCACTAGTGCAAGGAAAAGATGCGACCGGTGAAAAAATCATTGAAGGCATTGGACAACCCCCCTCAAAGTAT
The DNA here is from genome assembly GCF_020631705.1 of Daphnia magna. NCBI lineage: Eukaryota > Metazoa > Arthropoda > Branchiopoda > Diplostraca > Daphniidae > Daphnia > Daphnia magna. The sequence continues at coordinate 7,197,311 of NC_059186.1, read as the reverse complement.
GTCGGATGTAGAGCAGGTTCAACATACTCAACAGTGCCTTCTGCACATTGGTGAACACATCGACAAGTGCCTGGCGGCCATCCAGGATCCCGAGCGTAACCGGGTTTGGCGCAAGTAAATATTACCAGATTTCAAAACACACTCAGTGACATTACATTTTTAATTGCGAGGGTGGCTCAACATTTCTCGTTTTTCTTTTCAGCAACCTTTGGTACTTCGTATCCAAGTTTACTGAATTTGACGCCAAAAAATTATTCAAGCTTTACCGTAATGCCACCAAGAAGCAAGAGAAAGGGAATGAAGAGGGCGAGAAGACCACCAAGACTAGAGATAAGGAGGGCCGAACAAAAGATAAAAATAAGGATAAGTCTAGAGTGAAAGAAGAGGTAATGGTTATCGTTTAATACTAAGTATAACTGTGCGTCAAACTTATGGTTTTTCTTTGTTTGTTGGCAGAATCGTACCTCGAGTTACAACATTCCAAACAAACGACGCCACGAAGCAGAAGAGGCGCAGCCACATTTGCCAAATAAAAGACCTTATAATGGTGCGACCATTGTCGATAGCTGGACCGACAAAACCAATGACCACGAGCGTGAACGTGGTAGAGGGCCAACTCTTTCTCCGACAGATAGAAGAGAACAATTTGCTTCCGATAGTGAGCGTGAACGAGATAGGTAAATGTGAGCGTTCGCATACGCTTCTCGGCACTGGAATTCTATTGTCGTCTTTTCCGTTTCATAGGCGGGACCGTGATAGAGAGCGAGGACGAGACCGTGAAAGAGATCGACCTCCTGTTGTTGGCGCCTACAGTCGTCCACCTCCGCCCCCTCTACTTGGGGCGACAAATTACAACCCACATGCTGATAGTAGAGATCGTGATAGGGAACGGGACCGTTGGATGGGAGTACCTCGTGAAGAGCGATACACTACCGATAGGTTTGTATTCCATCAACCGAGTGAATTTGTTACCCATTAAAGTTACCAGAATATTGTTACTGTAACATAGGCGGGATGGATACAGTCGTTCACATGTCTCCGGCGTAGGAGCTTCAGCATTTGCTCGATCGGATCGCGATCCAAGGGATCACCGAGAAAGGGATTACCGACCACCAGCCGTAGATAAAAGAGGTTACCCAAATGGGCCGGCTGCTGGCTCTTACAGCGGTTCCCATTATAACGATTTTGATCCGCCTCCTAACTACCCCCGTGGGGTGCCAAGTAGTGGCTATGCTGATTGGCGCGGTAGTAAAGATCGAGAATATCGTCGAGAATTTTCCGATCGTCGTCCCACTTTGCCACCGCCAAACGGATCTTGAACATTTTTTGCGCAACTTTACTGGTCTCCCTCATTTGCTCCTTTGAAAGTAATGAGTTCATCTCGTCAACTGTCATGGAGGTCCGCATTGCCTTTTTGTTTCAAGATGCGTGATATCAAGTCACGAATAGAAAACCTATTGGTATTGGGGCGCATCATGCACTATAAAATTTGTGGGGATGTGCTTTCATACGACTGCCAACACCCACCTTACTATAAAAATTTCTGTTTTTTTTTTGTGTCACTTTTGGATTTTTTTTTTAAACGTCGGACAGATTGTGTGTGTGTCTTGTACCGCTTTTCCTTTTTGTATCCTACAAAAAAATGAAAGATAACAGAAACATGCTGGTTTGCAGTTACGGTCACGCTCCACTTATACATTGTAAAGAGAAATTGATGTTTTATGGACATGCCTGTATATAAGAAGAATGAATACAGTTTGTGTTGTTAAAAACTAGACAATTTGGTAGATTTATTCCTTTTCTCTCTCATATGTTTACTTTGATAGACTATTTATTAGGGAACAATGTTCATCTAACACAAGATTATTCAATAAATTCGCGAGCTTATGAAGGAGACAGATGGGAAATGCGCAAAAGTGGAAGACAACGTTAGCAAACTTGTAAAAAACAAATGACATGATTAGACGGATACCATTCAAAGAATGGAAGGCGATTGGCACGTTACAAATAACAAGGTGAAGAAATAAAGAATTAGTTGTTTGATTATGCCGTCGGAAAATAGAAATTCAGTTTGCAAAAAGAGAATTGGCGACTGATGAAACACGTCCTTGAAGCGATAATGCTTAAAGCTAAAAGCTAGGGTTAGGGTTTGGGTTTCGAGCTCTTCTTTGTTCTTTCGCTGAGTCGTGGTGGGGCAGGAGCGTTGGCCGAAACATGACGTCCATAGACACTGGAATAATAAAGGTAAGAATCAGTACAAAACAGAAAAATAAAAAGGGGACGCTACAAGCACTGGCTCAATAAAGGCAGTTTTGGTTTGTGCGACATTCAAACCAGTATTAGAAGTATTAACGAGGACAACACAACTATCTATATACGAGCATTAACGTTCATCCAATCATATTCTTTCACATCGTCAAATAGCATTAGCTAGTATAAGAAACAAATTAATAGCAAGCTTTTTTTCGAATTTTATCAATTTCTAGCGCAGGCAGAATTAGAATGAAACAGATATAATATAAAACAATGCCTTCAACAAGACGTTTTTCTTGTATTTAAGCGACTGAAACGCTTCGATCTCGCTTTTCTGAAACACGATTCGGGGCTTGCGTCACTGCGTGCCGACCATGAACACTAAAAACCCCAAGGATAGACTTTCAATATGGATGTTTGTTGAATTTTGTGACAAAAGAAAGGGCTGCCAAGCTACAGGCTATTATCGTCCTGCAAATCTTTCGTAGAAAACTATCGCTTAAACCTAAATTCTGAATTGCTGATACTCACAATTTGTACGTTTCTGACCGAAGATAATCAACGACATGGGAGATGCCGACTTGCAATTGATCTGCAATTGGTGCAACCCATGGATTGTTTTCCATTCTAATAACTGATTTGTTACTGGTGAGGTCCAAGTTACCTGAAATAAATAAAAGATGGGTTAACAATATAAGCAAATATAACAACATAAGTCTGAAAATATAAGCACTCAATATCCTTCATACCTAGTTCTGGTGGTAAAACAGACAAGCGATTTCCTTGAATATGCAGTTCTCTCAGCCTGGCTAGTTCACCAATTTCTTTAGGGAGCTCAACTATATCATTATCTCGTAGCACAAGCTGCATAGTAAGTAATTAATAAACAATTCTGTAGCAATTATTTCAAAGATTACTAACAATTTGCAAGTTTTTTAGGTGGCCAATTTCTGATGGGATGCTTTCAAAATCATTATCACCCAAGTATAGAGCTCTTAATGTTTCTGTGGGAAGTTGATTAAATGTTTAAAAACAAACAACAAAAACAAAAAAAGAATTAAGAATTACCAATCATAAAAAAATTGCCAGGTAAACTATTCTCATTCAAGTTGTTATAGGTCAAATCCAAAACCTCTAATACAGGAAACGCTCCAAACCCTCGAGGAAGAGCACTCAGCTTGTTCATACTGAAAATATGTTTTTTCTTTAATGCAATGTTTCTTTTCAGCTATTCAATTGCTTGCAACCTCACCCTAGATTTAAAATCCTAAGTTTAGGCATAGAGGATAAGGATGTTGGGAGTTCTTCAACTTGATTATTAAACAAGTTCAGAATTTCAAGATTTGTCAGATTTGCTAATGCTGGGGTGACCACTGAGATACGGTTGTGTGTCAGTGTAATTCGAGTCAAGTTGAACATGGTAACTATTTAAGAAAAATCAGTATTACTCGATAGTATTCGTTTAATAGATATTAACTTACGGATACTAGGTATTTCGTCGAAGGAAGAAATACCCTTGTCCACTAAATCTAGCTCAGGATTTTTTGATTCTTTGGCTTCATCTATGATTTTTCTCACTTTAGACATTTCGAAGAGTTCCCAGTATGGACCAATGTAATTGATAAGAAACTAACACGTTTGATATAAACTTTTTGAATATGTGTATCTTTCGTCACTGTTTTCCACTTTCTAGTTAAATTTTTACACGCCCAAACACCATCCAAAAAAGGACATCTCTGCAGGGCTATGGAGTAAGATTGTTCCGCCGGGGACGTTGCCAGGTCCAAGTCAGACACCGAAATCCCTACAACCATGGTGACGAATTGACGATGGTGTAAAGGGGAGGGTAGCAACTCTCCTTTTAACGGCCTATCCCTTGTGGGTTGCTGACAGTAGAGACAGTAGAACTCCAAAAACAGTAGAACTCCAAGACATTAGAACCTCACTTTTAAAAATATTTTTTAAAATTGTTGGTAAATCCGACAGTAGAACTCCAAAGACATTAGAACCCCACTTTTAAAAATATATTAAAAAATTGTTGATAAATCCGACAGTAGAACTCCATGTACAATAGAACTCCAAAGACATTAGAACCCCACAAAAAAAAAAATTAAAAATAACAAATAGCATGAGACAATAGAACTCTTCTGTCCGACAACAGCACTCCAATGCCCGACAACAGAACTCCAACGATTTTTATAAAATATCAAATGCCCGACAGTAGAACTCTAGCAACCGACATTAGAATTCTTTATGGTTAATTTTTTTTCCGGACGATAGAAGGGTTGCTGACAGTAGAACTCCAATACAGTAAAACTCCAAAAACAGTAGAACTCCAAGACATTAGAACCCCACTTTTAAAAATATATTTAAAAATTGTTGGTAAATCCGACAGTAGAACTCCATGTACAATAGAACTCCAAAGACATTAGAACCCCACTTTTAAAAATATATTTAAAAATTTTTGATAAGTCCGACAGTAGAACTCCATGTACAATAGAACTCCAAAGACATTAGAACCCCCCCAAAAAAATTAAAAATAACAAATAGCATGAGACAATAGAACTCTTCTGTCCGGCAATAGAACTCCAATACCTTAAATATGATATTTAATGCCCGACAGTAGAACTCCAACCGACAGTAGAACCCCGACACCCGACAGTAGAACCCCAACACCCGACAGTAAAACTCCACTGAATATTTAAATAATTATTACGGCCGACAGTAGAACTCCAAGACTTTATTTTTCATTTCAATAAAAGTCATAAAAGTAGGGCTCGGTCCCGATCACATTCTAATCGGGTACACCGCTAATGTTTACCGTTAAAAATTAACCGGGGAAGTTTGACGGGTGAACTAATTAGGAAAGTAAACCGCTTCGCCATTTTTCGGGTAGGTCGGTGCGGTTTAGCGGGTCATAGGTATCCCCCCCCCCAAAAAAACGTAATATTTCAATAATTTATTGCGGAAAAACTATAAGACAAATATTAATAAATTTTGCAGAAATGGATAGCTCTTGGTAAGGGCTATCCATTTCTGTAAAATAATTAACATAATTTTCATAAACAAAAAAAAATTGGACAAGAAGTTTTTTGTAGTTTTTGTGCTCTAGATATATACTAGATCCAATAGACTAACTTAAGCAACAATATTAATTATTTTAAACTTTCTTGTGTATGAATATTTTTTCGTTATTGTTCGTTTATTGATTTTAATTTATTAATTTATGCTATTACACTATTTATATCTTTATTAAATCGCTTTTCTATTTATAAAACAGGAATGAATTAAACGTCGGTATATTTCCATCAGAATTATTGTGAATGATGGGCAACTGGGTTGGTGCGGGCTGGAGAAAAACGGTTTCAACACCCGATTTTGGGAAAATCGGGAAAACTATAAGTCCAAAAGTTTTAAAAATTATAGGAATGGGTATATCTTGATAAGATCTATCCATTTCTGTAAAAATATTGCAAAAAAATCCTTTTTGGGGAAATAAACCGCTTCGCCATTTTTCAGGTAGGTCGGTGCAGTTTAGCGGGTCTAAGTTAACCCTCATCTCCCAGTAATACGTGAAATTAAAAAAAAATTTTGCGAGGAAACTATAAGACCAAAATTAAAAATTTTTATAGAAATGGATAGCTCTTGATAAGGGCTATCTCTTTCTTTATAATTTCTAAAAAATTATTCATACACTATAAAGTTTCAAAAATAATGAAAATTGTTACTTCAGTCTATAGGATCGAGTATATCTCTAGAGCGCAAAAACTACGAAAAACTTCATGTCCAAATTTTTTTTGTTTATGAAAATTATGTTAATTATTTGACAGAAGTGGATAGCCCTTACCAAGAGCTATCCATTTCTGCAAAATTTATAAAATTTTGTCTTATAGTTTTTCCGCAATAAATTATTGAAATATTACGTATTTTAGGGGGGGGGGGTGCCTTTGACCCGCTAAACCGCACCGACAAACCCGAAAAATGGCGAAGCGTTTTTCTTTCCTAATAAGTACACCCTAAGCAATATTTTAGCAAAATTGGATAGACCTTATCAAGATTTATCCGTTCCTATAATTATTAAAACTTTTGGACATATAGTTTTCCCGATTCTCCCAAAATCGGGTTTTGGAACCTTTTTCCTCAGACCCGCACCATCCCAATGGCCCGTGGATGACAATTCACAATAGTTGTCCAAACCCCTTCCTTTTGAAGGCCAGATTTGTACCATCTGTCCGCCCTGTAACATACCTCCGTTATGCCAGATCTGTACCTTTCTTGTACAGATTGGTTTTACCTGTATATAAATTAATTGATTATTATATTTTTCCTAAGTTGAATAAAAAACAAAGAAAACGCAATGAAAAGTAATGTTGTATTGTTTTTGAAAAAAACCACAATTTAAAGTTTAATATTTATTTGTTATATTTAAATTTATTATAATTTATTCGGTCCAGCAACGGAAAATTTGACGCGCTGTAAACCACCACCACAACTCATTATCCAACGGTGAGGAGTGTGATCACTTTTCTTCCTAGTTAGAAAAGATACGTCGACAGATTAATCATATCTTACTACTAGCGCAAGGATTGGGGATACACTTACTTTGTATCGGTCGATTGAGTGGCGCAGCCATTCCTTCACCGAAGTGTACACTTCATAATCAGTGGCCTCTTTCAGGCGAGGGTGAAAACGAACTGCGTCTAATCAATAAAAATAATTAGGATTTAAGTGGCAAATAAGGCAATAGACTTGGTTGGCACCATTACCACAGATTGCAGCAAAAATCCTTGGTTCGGGGTGATGGGGAGCGGGTCGTCGCTCCCTTCTGCCACGTAGGTGAGTGGCCGTGCATTCACCACGCTCTCGGTTTCAATGAGACTAACCTCTAGCTCGTCGTATTCCAGACATGCACGACCATTGGAGCGCCTCAACAAATCCTTCATCGTCCGCACCATGCGCTCCCAGAACCCTCCCCACCATGGGGCTAGGCTGGCCGAGAAAATCCATTCGGTTTTCCGCATTGCCAGAAGGTCGTGGATCGCTGGGTCGGATCTTAAGACTTTCAAATGTTTCGAGACGCATCTAAATGTTTGGGCATTGTCCGAATACATGATGGAGACACTACCTCTCCTGGCGGAAAATCTTCGAAATGCGAGGAGGAAGTCGCGCGCGGACATTGTTTTTGTTAGCTCCAGATGGACGGCCCTCGTTACAGCACAGGTAAATAGGCAGGCATAGCTCTTTGGCTGTTTAATTGTGCCTTTCTTTTTGGCTGAGGATTCGTCCAATTGGAGATTTTCTTCATTTTCCTCCGATGGTTCTGTGGTTGGAGGTTCTTCAATGGGCTCCATCGCTGGAGGCTCTACCGTAGGCTCCAAAGCCGAACCATCCGTTTGCGAGGGATCCGTGGAGGATGTAGGATCCGTTTGCTTGCGTTTCTTACGCAATGTTGGGTGTTTGTAATACAGCGGCCCTGCGAAATCAACACCCGTGATTTCGAAGGCTTTCGCTTGTTTCAGTCGATTAATCGGTAGAGGTGCAGCTATTTCTCTGAATGGCGGTGAAGATAGCCGTTGGCACTTGACGCAGGCGTGCCAGACTGATTTGGTCTGTTGGCGTCCTTTGATGATCCAAAAACGTTCTCTTAGATCCGATAGAGTGGTTTTAACTCCAGCGTGTTTTAGCGAGACGTGTCGATCTTGGATGATTAGTTTGACGACTGGATGTTGAGCGGGAAGCAAGATGGCGGGTTCAATCTCCCTGTCTCTTAGCGCTAGCTCTACTCTTCCTGTTATTCTAATCAACTTGTCTCTTGCGTCCCACACGGGTCGGAGTGCGGCAATTTTCTCTTTATGGTGCGGTTGCCGCCCTTCTTGTAGATCCTGAAACGTCTTGGGAAAAGCTTCTTTTTGGAGCTGCCTATAAATAAGTAGCTCTGCCTTCGTCAGTTCCTCTACTTTTAGGTGTTCTACCATTATCTGTTTTCCGTCTCCTGTCTTGATTGGAGTCTTCACTTGTGTGGCGTTTGTGGGGCGGTTTTTGGAGGCGAATCTCAGTATCCAAGCAGTTCTTCTGAGTAGTCGATTCCAAGACGGAATTCGATCCAGGTGCCATTCCACTGGAGTGGCTGGCTCCACGGAAGCTACCGACATGGTGACGGTTTTTGATTTTGCTTCCGCTTCGATTCTTTCATGGATACTGGGTTCTTCTACCTCGGGCGTTGAATCCGGCCATTTGGTTTCGTCTTCTTTCAGCCATGATGGTCCGTTCCACCATAGCTCGGAGTGTACCAGCGTTGCGGCTGGCGCTCCCCGCGAGGCGAGATCCGCAGGATTTTGGACGCCTGGACAGTGCCGCCACCAATTTGGGCCAGAAAGTTTCTTAATAGCTTCGACTTGGTTCCTGACGAATGGTTTCCACCTGTTGGCGTCTCCTCGGATCCAGCCAAGTGCCACTAGAGAGTCAGCCCAGAATATAGTTCGCCACGATTCGATGTGGAGAAAGTTCTTGAGTTTTTCTCCCAATCGTCCGCCGCAAAAGTGAGCTTAAAAGCTCCAATCTTGGTAAGGTGACCTTTTTCTTTGGGAGAGGCGCCACTTTTGTCTTGCTAGCAAGAAAATGGATGACTGTGTCGCCGTTTTTGCTTTGTAGCCTTGCGTAGGCAACGGCTCCATAAGCGGCCTCGGATGCGTCGCCGAAGACATGAATTTGTGCATTTTGTATGACCCTTTTCGAGTAGCCTATCCAACGTGGGATTTTTAAGTTGGCAAACTCGTTCAACCCAGTCATGGCTGCTATCCATGTCTTCCGTATTTCAGGAGGCGCTTCCACATCCCAGTCAATTTCGGCTTCCCAAAGTTTCTGGTAGATTATTTTCAGCAGGAGCGTTGTGGGTGCTAGAAACCCAATGGGATCGAATACTCTTGCCGATATTCTTAAAATATTTCTTTTGGTCACTAGTTCTCCCAATTCTGTCGCAGCTTCGATGATAGGTGCGGGATCGAATTGGAAGGTGTCGGATTCGGTATCCCATCGAATCCCTAGGACCTTAGGCTGACCTTCTTCCAGTTTCTGAGTAAAAATCTTCACTATGGGGTTGATGAGCCCCTTTTCACTGAGAAATTTGCGAACTGTTTTGTCGTTGGTGACCCAACTTCGCATGTTGAGTTTTGCCTCCTGGAAGATGGATTTTGTCTCCTGTATCCTGGTTTTGGCTGTGGAGATGTTGTCGGCGCCTCCAAGGTAGTCGTCAACATAAATTTGCTCCTTGAGCTGTCTTACTGTGGTGGAGTAGACTGATTCCATGCCGTCTAGGTGCTTGTTTAGGGTAGCTCGCAGCAAAATGGGCTGGAGCTGAGCCCAAATGGGACTCGTTTCCACTTGTATGCCACTAGAGGCGGATTTGGGGTTTCTAGCTCCGTGATCCACAGGAATCTGACAGCTTCGGCGTCTTCAGGATGCAGGGCGATGTTTAAGAAAGCTTTTTCGATGTCTGCTATCCATGCGATTTTGTTCAAACGGAATCGCATTAAGACGGCTAGCAAATCGGGATTTAGGTTCGGGCCGGTTTCTAAGACATCGTTGAGGCTTGGGCCATACTTTGATTTTGCCGCCCCGTCGAATACCGGTCGAATCTTCGTGGATTTTTTGTCCTGTCGGATGACAGGATGGTGTGGCAGATAAGTGTGGAGTCCTTCGTAGTTCTGGTCTGCCTCCTCTACGAAGTTTTGGACGCGAAGCTGGTCTATTTCCTTATGGTAGGCTGATAGAAGCTCTGGTGTTCTTTTGAGTCTTTTCAATAGACTCTCCAGTCTTCCTTTTGCCATCAGAAAATTTTTTCTAGCCTCCATTTGTCCGTTTTCCACGGGATTGGGGTGCAGTATCGCCCATCTTTTTGACGGGTGATTTTGTCGCCAAAGGAGCTGAGAGAATCGTCTGGCTCCACTGCATCACAATCGTCTAAAATGGCAAAGTGTTCCAGCTTCCAGAACAGAGATAAGTCAAAGTCCGTTTGCCGTTTCAATTCTTCTTTTACGATTTTCCGTTTTTCCTTTTTGTTTTTGGAGGTACGGTTGAGCTCCTGGCTGGAAATTTCTTCCATAGGCCTCGGCTGGGCGGGCGAAAATTCTTTGGCCTCCTTGCCGGCTCCCATTACGTCCATATCTTCGGAGGGATTCGTAAAATAAAATTCTGAATCGAGACATCTGGCTGCGTACGATGATACTGTCTGATGATTGGAAAAGCTACTGCATTGTAGCATTTGCTGGATTATTGCCTTTTCTTTTTTCGATCTTTTTTCCTTCGAAGGTCCAGCTATCATGCGACCTAGTTTTGTGTTGTATGCTCTAAGGCCGCACGGACTTTGGATAGCCGGTTCGTTAGGAATGATCTTAAACATTTGGTCGACTCCGATTAAAATGCCGACTTCTTTTTCTTGGCTGTTGGTTTCAAACCTGTCGTCAGCCATTTTTTCGTCTTCCAACCACAGGTGTCTTGCGAATGCCGTGTGGGAGTAGGGTCCAGTGTCTCCGATGTAGTCCGTTTCCAGGGCTGTTATTTTGACGAGTGGGGCTCCTTTCCAGGTGCCCCGAACCGCCAATTCCACTGCGTTGATTTGCTCTACTGGATTGGGTTTTCTTTGTTTGAAGACTCTCGTCCCGATATTTTCCACGGCCACTATCTTCAAATTCAGCGATTTCGAAATAGATCTGGTGACCCAGGATCTATGACTGCCATCATCAATGAATAATATTGCCCTGGTTTCTTTACCATTGGGGCCTACCACCATCACTGTTGCCGTTTTCACCACGAGATCGCCGTAGGTGTTTGCACTGGAGACAGATGCCATGACGTTCGTTGGGGCATTGTTTCCGGTGTGTGCAAATCTTGTCACCTTTTTGTCACAGAGGGCGGTGTGGTGTGTCGCCTGGCAGTGTTTGCATAAGTAGTTGGTGGGGCAGTTTGAAGTTTCGTGATTAGGGCTGAAACATCTGACGCACCTTTTCTGCCTGGCGATTATGGCCTTTTTGTCCTTGAGGTTTACTGGACAAACCGTGGGGTAGTGTATTTCCCCACAGAAAATGCACGGTCTTGTGCATTGTCGGACGATGAAGTTGTCTTGTCGTCCTGGTGGTGTATTTGATGGCTGTGTGCTTTGTTTTGAATATCTTCTGGTTTGTGGAGCTAGTTGGGATCTAGCTCCAATCGCCAGTTGAGAGGCTGTAGCAGCTGGTGGCTGTTTCGCCGGTGTGGTTGTTGTCGTCTGCTGTGGTGTTTTTACCGTTTCTGATTTCCATCGGCTATACCTTTCAGCAGCGTCGACTTGATCCCTGATGAAATTCAGCAGGGCTGTGATGTCGGTGATGTCGTTTGCATCGGAACTCGACCATTCTTTCTGCAATTCTGCAGGAAGCAATTTCATTAATTTTGTGCCAAGGAGTCCTCCAAAGGTGTCTTTTTGTACCCCGAGAGTCTCCAAGGCGTTTATGTGCGACTGGACGGTGAGCTGAAGTCTTCGAAGAGCCGATACGTCTGTCATAGACTTAACAGGAGCCAGGTTATCAAACTTGCATAGATGGGTTTGAATGAGGGCCTTTGGTTTGGCATAGACCCTTTTTAATTCAGCAATGGCGATGTTGTAGTTTGCTGCAGTCAGTTCCAAGTTTTCCACGCACAAGTATGCTTCCCCTTTGAGATATTCTTTGAGATAGTCGAATTTTTGGACGTCCGACATTGTGGACGAGTGGATGGAGGCGTTAAAGCTCTCCCAGAATGACGTCCACTCAAGGATATCTCCTTTAAAATGTTTGATTTGCCTTTGGGGAAGGCGTGTTGATTGTGGTGCAGGTATGGCTGCTACTGGAGCAGGAGCGGCTGCTATTGGAGCAGCAGCGGCTGCGGCTGCAATTTGTGCCGTAGCTTGGTTTTGAGCTATCAGCTGCTGAATTTGTTGCGCGTAGGCCTGTTGTTGCTGAAGGACTTGTGCTGCAAAGGCTTGCTGTTGTTGTGTGAGCAAATCATGCAGTGCCTTGCTTCTGTCTTCTTCCCGTTTTCGCTCGTCTTTTCTTTGCTGGTCTTGGAACTCAGCGTCCAGTTGACGTTTGTACTCCTCGCGTTTGTTTTTGGCTAGAGCGAGTACAGCACTCATGTCTTCTTCGACTTCTGCCACTGCGGAGTAATCTTGTTCGATTTGCTCCTCGGTGGCGTTAGTGGATTGTAAGTTCCATCTAACTTGGTCGCTTGCCTTGATGAATTTCTGGTAACGTTGCTTGAGGAGTTCGGTTTCCGTTGCAAGGTCGTTATCCAGTTCTGCCGTCATGGAGAGGTTTTTGTACTGCTTGATTTTGTCCATCGTCCTAGTAAGGTGGCCTTTCAGGCCTGCGCGTGTTGCCGATGCTCCTCGTGACATTTTTTTGTTGCTGGAACTAACTAAGGCAAAAAGAAAAAGGGGGGCTTGGATTTTCCTGCTCCTATCACCGAAATTTCTTCAGTTGATGTCGGGTTTTTCCGACCTTTTCCCGTTGCTTGATTCTTAGTAGTAACAGCTGGGTCCGACTTCTGGATTTCCCTAAAAGAAGTGGGCGAAAAATTGAGTTGAAAGCTTTTAGCTTTCGTGTTGCCACCAGTTGCGAGTAATGGAAGGGAGTAGCGTTTCGCTGTACTCCAAACAGTGGGCGTATTTTTTAAACTCCACTGGCTTGGGATGTTCTTCCTTCCTTTATCAGGCGACTGTGAGATGTGGCGAATAAATTTGGCTCTTAGTTAGCTTTCGGTAACTTAGAGCACTTTACCGACTTTGTTGTCAGTTATACAGGTGTCACGAGGTTTGGACAATGGCTTAGCACGATCTAAGATTATTGGACATTAAGCGGAGTGCAAAAAAATTTGGCTCCTCCAATGGCATAAAGAATTCAAAGCAAGGTTTAGAAGTAGCGAAGAAATCATAAGTTAAAAAAGGGATCCACCATAGCGTTATTTCTAAAGGCTAGGTGGCATTAATTTGCAATTTTTTATGAAATAAATGAAAATTTTTGAATTCTTGGAAAGAATATAATAATTAGTGGCGTACTACTTCAAGAAAAAATCACAATTTCTGACGTGTACAAAAGAAGTTGTAATTTTGAACGCTATGTGGCGTAGACGTTCGTTTCTTTGAAAGAGAGAAAAAAAAATTTTGATTTTGAGATCACCAACAAAAAAAGGAAAAATAGTTTCGAATCTGAGCGCTAGATGGCGTAAGACGTTCAGTTCTGAGGAAAATGTTTGAAAATTTAAAAAAAGGAAAAAAGTTTGCTATTTTGAGCGCCAGATGGCGTAAGCGTTCAGTTATAAAGGAATTTTGAAAGATTTTGAAAGTTAAGAAAAGTGATTGGAATTTCGAGCGCTAGATGGCGTTTGCAGCCTCGAAATTTAAATAAATAGAGATTGGCGTTGCCTAATTTCTAAATATGTAAGAAAGTTTTTTCGTTTAGGGAGTGTAATTATTAAATTACTCTCCAGTTTAGAAAAAAGAGAAGGAGATGGCAACAATGGATTTTTAGTTTTATGTTTATTACTGTAGAACAATCATAATTCGTGGTAAAGATCGATTAGATCGTCAGGGTCAATTTCGATAATTATGATGTCTTCTTCTTCTTCTATTGCTATTTCTTCTCCTTCTTTTTCTTTCTCTTTCTCTTCTTTTTGTTTGAGTCTCTAATTTTTGAAAATGTCTTGGAGACCCGAGGTGCTGCGCTACAGCGGAGAGTGACCACGAGAAAAAGAAAGGGAAAATTGATGGGAGGCCTTATCCTCCAACAAGGAATTTTTTTGAAAGAAAAGAGTAAAGAAATTCAAGCCAATATGGCCGCCACCGACCACGTGAGGGAGAGGCAAAAAAAGTAAAACTCAAACTCTTTGGCTCGAAATAGAGAAGACAAAGGAAATAGCAAACGAGAAAAGGAAAGAAAAATAAAAATGTTTTAGCAAACAAAAAAAAAATTTACAGGGAGGTAACCTTCGTGGAGGTTTCTCCAAAGATTCCTAGCTTGAGCTAGGTTGAGCCCACCGTAATGGCCGCCACTGACCACGCGGTGGAAAAAAAGAGAAAAGAAAAAAAATTTTTTTTTTTTTACAAGACAATTATTTACCCGTCTACTGTCGCAGTTACTACGACGTAAGTAGCAAAAAATGAAAAAGGGAAAAATTTGCCCTGCGGCTAACACGTGGTGTTCACCGAATAAGAAAAGAAAGAAAAAATTTTAGGGGTGAGTTACGTCTCCCCACAGTCTACAGACAGCGAAATTTTTAGTAAATTTAAATTACTTAACTAGTTCGAAGGACCATGTAGGATATTAGTCTCCGGTTCGAAGGACCATGTAGGATATTGTTCAGCCCGTGTCTGAACTTACCTTAGTAAAGAGAAAAATGTGACGACGAAATAAAGAACACACGGGAGCACTGGTTGCTGTCTTGACGGTGTGAGGTATATTCTGTAACTGATTGCCCCTTGCCCTGTACATTTTCCGGCCGGTAGGCCGAGGGGCGGGGCTACACAAAAATAAATTGTAACATGGTGGCCTCCTAGCGAGGGCCACCCAAATCATATTCAATAAAACGTAATGGAACTCGCGTCCGTCTTCCAGCTCGTGTTGTCGGATGTTGGGAACGAGATATATTCCCAACAGTGAGGTCCAAGTTACCTGAAATAAATAAAAGATGGGTTAACAATATAAGCAAATATAACAACATAAGTCTGAAAATATAAGCACTCAATATCCTTCATACCTAGTTCTGGTGGTAAAACAGACAAGCGATTTCCTTGAATATGCAGTTCTCTCAGCCTGGCTAGTTCACCAATTTCTTTAGGGAGCTCAACTATATCATTATCTCGTAGCACAAGCTGCATAGTAAGTAATTAATAAACAATTCTGTAGCAATTATTTCAAAGATTACTAACAATTTGCAAGTTTTTTAGGTGGCCAATTTCTGATGGGATGCTTTCAAAATCATTATCACCCAAGTATAGAGCTCTTAATGTTTCTGTGGGAAGTTGATTAAATGTTTAAAAACAAACAACAAAAACAAAAAAAGAATTAAGAATTACCAATCATAAAAAAATTGCCAGGTAAACTATTCTCATTCAAGTTGTTATAGGTCAAATCCAAAACCTCTAATACAGGAAACGCTCCAAACCCTCGAGGAAGAGCACTCAGCTTGTTCATACTGAAAATATGTTTTTTCTTTAATGCAATGTTTCTTTTCAGCTATTCAATTGCTTGCAACCTCACCCTAGATTTAAAATCCTAAGTTTAGGCATAGAGGATAAGGATGTTGGGAGTTCTTCAACTTGATTATTAAACAAGTTCAGAATTTCAAGATTTGTCAGATTTGCTAATGCTGGGGTGACCACTGAGATACGGTTGTGTGTCAGTGTAATTCGAGTCAAGTTGAACATGGTAACTATTTAAGAAAAATCAGTATTACTCGATAGTATTCGTTTAATAGATATTAACTTACGGATACTAGGTATTTCGTCGAAGGAAGAAATACCCTTGTCCACTAAATCTAGCTCAGGATTTTTTGATTCTTTGGCTTCATCTATGATTTTTCTCACTTTAGACATTTCGAAGAGTTCCCAGTATGGACCAATGTAATTGATAAGAAACTAACACGTTTGATATAAACTTTTTGAATATGTGTATCTTTCGTCACTGTTTTCCACTTTCTAGTTAAATTTTTACACGCCCAAACACCATCCAAAAAGGACATCTCTGCAGGGCTATGGAGTAAGATTGTTCCGCCGGGGACGTTGCCAGGTCCAAGTCAGACACCGAAATCCCTACAACCATGGTGACGAATTGACGATGGTGTAAAGGGGAGGGTAGCAACTCTCCTTTTAACGGCCTATCCCTTGTGGGTTGCTGACAGTAGAGACAGTAGAACTCCAAAAACAGTAGAACTCCAAGACATTAGAACCTCACTTTTAAAAATATTTTTTAAAATTGTTGGTAAATCCGACAGTAGAACTCCAAAGACATTAGAACCCCACTTTTAAAAATATATTAAAAAATTGTTGATAAATCCGACAGTAGAACTCCATGTACAATAGAACTCCAAAGACATTAGAACCCCACAAAAAAAAAAAATTAAAAATAACAAATAGCATGAGACAATAGAACTCTTCTGTCCGACAACAGCACTCCAATGCCCGACAACAGAACTCCAACGATTTTTATAAAATATCAAATGCCCGACAGTAGAACTCTAGCAACCGACATTAGAATTCTTTATGGTTAATTTTTTTTCCGGACGATAGAAGGGTTGTTGACAGTAGAACTCCAATACAGTAAAACTCCAAAAACAGTAGAACTCCAAGACATTAGAACCCCACTTTTAAAAATATATTTAAAAATTGTTGGTAAATCCGACAGTAGAACTCCATGTACAATAGAACTCCAAAGACATTAGAACCCCACTTTTAAAAATATATTTAAAAATTTTTGATAAGTCCGACAGTAGAACTCCATGTACAATAGAACTCCAAAGACATTAGAACCCCCCCAAAAAAATTAAAAATAACAAATAGCATGAGACAATAGAACTCTTCTGTCCGGCAATAGAACTCCAATACCTTAAATATGATATTTAATGCCCGACAGTAGAACTCCAACATCCGACAGTAGAACCCCGACACCCGACAGTAGAACCCCAACACCCGACAGTAAAACTCCACTGAATATTTAAATAATTATTACGGCCGACAGTAGAACTCCAAGACTTTATTTTTCATTTCAATAAAAGTCATAAAAGTAGGGCTCGGTCCCGATCACATTCTAATCGGGTACACCGCTAATGTTTACCGTTAAAAATTAACCGGGGAAGTTTGACGGGTGAACTAATTAGGAAAGTAAACCGCTTCGCCATTTTTCGGGTAGGTCGGTGCGGTTTAGCGGGTCATAGGTATCCCCCAAAAAAACGTAATATTTCAATAATTTATTGCGGAAAAACTATAAGACAAATATTAATAAATTTTGCAGAAATGGATAGCTCTTGGTAAGGGCTATCCATTTCTGTAAAATAATTAACATAATTTTCATAAACAAAAAAAAATTGGACAAGAAGTTTTTTGTAGTTTTTGTGCTCTAGATATATACTAGATCCAATAGACTAACTTAAGCAACAATATTAATTATTTTAAACTTTCTTGTGTATGAATATTTTTTCGTTATTGTTCGTTTATTGATTTTAATTTATTAATTTATGCTATTACACTATTTATATCTTTATTAAATCGCTTTTCTATTTATAAAACAGGAATGAATTAAACGTCGGTATATTTCCATCAGAATTATTGTGAATGATGGGCAACTGGGTTGGTGCGGGCTGGAGAAAAACGGTTTCAACACCCGATTTTGGGAAAATCGGGAAAACTATAAGTCCAAAAGTTTTAAAAATTATAGGAATGGGTATATCTTGATAAGATCTATCCATTTCTGTAAAAATATTGCAAAAAAATCCTTTTTGGGGAAATAAACCGCTTCGCCATTTTTCAGGTAGGTCGGTGCAGTTTAGCGGGTCTAAGTTAACCCTCATCTCCCAGTAATACGTGAAATTAAAAAAAAATTTTGCGAGGAAACTATAAGACCAAAATTAAAAATTTTTATAGAAATGGATAGCTCTTGATAAGGGCTATCTCTTTCTTTATAATTTCTAAAAAATTATTCATACACTATAAAGTTTCAAAAATAATGAAAATTGTTACTTCAGTCTATAGGATCGAGTATATCTCTAGAGCGCAAAAACTACGAAAAACTTCATGTCCAAATTTTTTTTGTTTATGAAAATTATGTTAATTATTTTACAGAAGTGGATAGCCCTTACCAAGAGCTATCCATTTCTGCAAAATTTATAAAATTTTGTCTTATAGTTTTTCCGCAATAAATTATTGAAATATTACGTATTTTAGGGGGGGGGGGTGCCTTTGACCCGCTAAACCGCACCGACAAACCCGAAAAATGGCGAAGCGTTTTTCTTTCCTAATAAGTACACCCTAAGCAATATTTTAGCAAAATTGGATAGACCTTATCAAGATTTATCCGTTCCTATAATTATTAAAACTTTTGGACATATAGTTTTCCCGATTCTCCCAAAATCGGGTTTTGGAACCTTTTTTCTCAGACCCGCACCATCCCAATGGCCCGTGGATGACAATTCACAATAGTTGTCCAAACCCCTTCCTTTTGAAGGCCAGATTTGTACCATCTGTCCGCCCTGTAACATACCTCCGTTATGCCAGATCTGTACCTTTCTTGTACAGATTGGTTTTACCTGTATATAAATTAATTGATTATTATATTTTTCCTAAGTTGAATAAAAAACAAAGAAAACGCAATGAAAAGTAATGTTGTATTGTTTTTGAAAAAAACCACAATTTAAAGTTTAATATTTATTTGTTATATTTAAATTTATTATAATTTATTCGGTCCAGCAACGGAAAATTTGACGCGCTGTAAACCACCACCACAGCGCTCATTATCCAACGGTGAGGAGTGTGATCACTTTTCTTCCTAGTTAGAAAAGATACGTCGACAGATTAATCATATCTTACTACTAGCGCAAGGATTGGGGATACACTTACTTTGTATCGGTCGATTGAGTGGCGCAGCCATTCCTTCACCGAAGTGTACACTTCATAATCAGTGGCCTCTTTCAGGCGAGGGTGAAAACGAACTGCGTCTAATCAATAAAAATAATTAGGATTTAAGTGGCAAATAAGGCAATAGACTTTGTTGGCACCATTACCACAGATTGCAGCAAAAATCCTTGGCATGTCCAACATTTTATGCTTAAATTCGTTGGGTTTTGACCGACCAGTCCAAGTTATTTCAGTTCCAAGTCTATTAGTCATTAACTTGGCCATGACACGATACGTCGTGCTGCTTACGACATCTCCACCGACACGTCCAAGCAAGACAACCTAGAAAGGAATCATAGCGTTTCACTCATTGCGTACAAGTACACCTTACATACAGAAGACCAAATTTACCAATCGAGTTTTTACGTCTCCAGTGGAAAGGAGATTTTCCAACTCTTTCATAGTTTCAATGTCGTTCAACGGGAACTCAAAACCCGAAATGTTGGCAGTATCCTCGATTTTATCCGTCACGTCGCGTAGGTTGACCGCCAGTGTAAGGGTTTCGACGGCAGAAGTTAGTTCTCGTAAATGAACTTTAATGTATTCAAAATTGTGCTTGGCGTATGAACGAAAATCTAGAGTGAGTAAAATTTGATGATTAGTCATAAAAGAAACAATGCAATAGGTTTGGAAATGCATCACCTCGATCGCTGTTGCTATCTCGTTTGCTCCTAATAGCTTCTCCTTCACGATTCTCCGCTTGAGCACGTTGTTCTATAGCTGGTCGAGTACGGTGGGCTTCAGATACGGGAAAATAATGCTGCGGTTTACGTTGATCATTTCTCACTAGTGAAACCTCTTGTAAAGGTATTTGAATAGGACAGGTACCAATATCAGGATAACTCAACGGGGCACTATCCGTTTGCGAAAAAGCCTCGTCCAAATGCTGAAATGAATTGGCTCGCACGTTTACCTCATCCAAATAAGGCTCATCGTTCCAATTAGGACAATCTAAATTAAAAAAGTTTCAAGAATGACCTTCTAAAAATTCTTAAAATCAGCTGCATACCCTCAACATTTTGAACGCTCGAGGAGTGTTGATTTGCGTTACGTCGTTGATTATCTGGGTTGACTGTATCTATATCAAAAGAAAGATTCTCCATGTTTGTAAATTCTTCTGCAGCTGAACAAGCATTTAATGGGCCATAAGGCTCGTCATGAATAGTGAGATTTCCATCAGTTTTTTTAACCTGGTTTTCTGATATTGTAAAACCCCTACTTACTTCATCTTTAAGTAAATAGCTTTTACTCGATTAAAGGAAGCTGCGGACTTCGTTCGATGGTATATTCCCGTAAAATGTTAACATGATTCAAACAAGTCGATGCATGTCTCAAACGATTGGAGGCATACATACAGGCCGTAGCCGTATAGCCAGCGTCAAGCAAAACAAAGACACAAATAAGACAAGTTTAAACGGGGAACGAGCAAGCCAGTAGCAGGTCGAATAAACGACCTGACCCTTGACTCGCGAAGGGGTGAATCAACACTAGACTGGGTGAACAGCCCAGCGTTGACTAACGAAGAATTACAATTGATGGGGTTTTATACGACAAACAAAGTCAACGCGATCACCAACGCAAGGTGAGCGTAATGAAAAGATGGAAAGGAAAATGACTTGTTTCCAGGAATGAGAGGGAGGATATTTTTCCAAGAAAGAATGAGCTGATGCATTCCTTACAATATGAGGAAAAATTACAAATATTTTTAAATTGTGATTAAATATTGAGGATATGCCAAAGATGGGTTCTTACTTGAAATGTTTTGATTCTTAACGCTTGGGATATTTCTCTTGTTTACGCTAGTGGTCTTAGGGCAATTGGGTAATCCAGGAATCAACTGCCAGCTTTCTTGGCGCAGCGGTCGATTTACTTGGCGCAGCAACCGGTTTCTTAGCAACATTACTCGCGTTTAATCCAGGCACGACTGCCGACTGCCTTGGCACAGCAGCCGACTTCTTAGTGACATCAGCTATCTTCTTTTGAGCAGCTATGCCGGGTACAGTCATTGGTTTCGAAGTGTGAGACCTGTACTGAGAGAAGTTTTTCAAGTTTTGTGGGCTCGGCTTCCATGGTCGAGGATGAGAAATGCGCTTTGGTGGCCCCCTCTTCGCCGGTGGAGAACGGAGACTATCGTTTGAGACAGAGCGACCAGAAATGCCAACTAGTGTAGATGGAGGGGACGGTGGTGAGTAAAGCAGGGGTTCTTCTGTCTCGCTGAACGACGCGTCCACATATCCATCCAACTGCTTTGCTCTTCTTTCTCTGGTCGATGTCCGGAAAGGAGTGGGAGATGCCATCGATGCTATTCTGTAACAAATGAGTTAAACTGAGTCACAAAGCACACAAAGCAAGACCTGACTATCAAGGAAAGTTCAGATCCTCAGCAATAAGAGGGAAAATTGCAAATGAGTTAGGGGGAAACAGTCTAGGCATCCTGTAGCATTTTTTTGAAACCATATCGAGAGGCCAAAAGAAAAGTTCCTCACTAAGGAGCGAGACCTTATATATATCTAAACGGGAGGAAGAAATTGGCGAAATGAATAGATCTGATTGGTCTATATAAAGCCGCCCGATAAAAAAAGGATCGCCTCGCATTTCAACAAAATTCTCAATTACCGCAACATTTCCATCTGTTAGTAAAACACAACAGTTTGCCAAATCATTTTTTCGCATGATAGGAATCTCCTTTCCACCAAAACCTGTCGGAATTGAATACCGAAGCAGTGCTGTAGCGTCGGCCCAGAAAAATGCTCTTTTTTAAACAGATACCACTTTGTAGCACTAACAGGAATTTCACTGATAACGTTTAGTTCCAACTCCTGCGTTCGATGGACTAGCTGTTTTAACGGTTTTTCACTCTTTCTTGCTTTCCGTTTTACTTCTTGTAAATAGTTTTCAAACGGGTATGCACTGTAAGTATTCAAAGGCCCAAAACGTATCACATCTTTAGCCAAGTGAATTATTCCATGCACATTGTAAGAAACAAACGATTTCCCATACAACTGAACTGAATTTTTGACGAAATTTACAAGAAGTTTGTGAGCATACTGATTAAAAGTAATACAAAGAGATTCTGATGATAAAATTCTTATAGCAATGCTCAACGACAGAAAATGTTCGTACTGGTCCTGCGGGACAATATTGAAAAAAACAACAGGTCCAAAATACTCAAGACATTGACCGTGCTCGGTTCCTTTCCACCTAGCGAAATCTTTGGTAATTCGCGGCTTGCGTGCAAAATCTCTCGGGCAGTACTTTTAAATCGAAACGAGGTGACCATCTACTCGTCGTAACTTAAACGGACTAAGTTTGAACTCTCCCTTCTTAATCCATTAAGAAGGGAGAGTTAAGGGAGGTGGGAAGGGAGAGGCTAAGAAGGGAGAGGCTTGATTGGCGTTAATTACGTACATTAGCTGAATCCAGCTTTGCAAATAACTCCACAATTGATCAAATATCATGGAAAAAAAACCCGTGTCAGGTGTCGTGCCTAGTGGTCATGCATAACTTAAGAAGATTCGAATCATCTCTGATGTTTCCACCCGTAGCAAGGGAATTGAAATCCATTTTCTGTTCTGCAGTTATGTGGGTTAAGTTCTTAAATACATCAAGAGACATCGATAAAGGTAGGTGTTTATTGTTTATCAAGAAATTTCGTAACGACGGAGCCACATATTTTGTAAGACAACCATACAAAATGAGACTAAGTCCGAAGGCCGTGTTTTCGTTGTAATGTTCACTGTTAAGACAAAAAGCATGGTTTTGTAATGCGTGTTTGTATTCACCCCTTTTCAGGTGGTTGTATATAACACGCACGCAAAAAGCGGCCTTCGGATTACCAACGCAACGACATAGTCTTTTCCAAACTAACAGATGGCGCTTCCAGTTTGTGGTTAGGCGTGTAAAGTCAACGTGACTGATCTCATTTCTCGCGCCGATTGTATTCCTTAATAACTTAATTGACAGTCGTTTAGAAAATGACAGCAAATTCCTCTTTCGCTTTTGGTTATAAAACATCTTTTGCAGAAGTTTTACATAGTCGTAACCTCTGACACTGGGCAATAACAATTTCTTTTTGCACAAGAAATTTCTTATTGCCGGAGTAACAAGTTGTGTTAAGCAAAAGAATAGAATCTGTTCTATTTGAATACCTCCTCCAAAATTCACATCCGACGATGTTTGTTGGTTGGGTGAAATCTGGGTGGCCGATGCACGCTTCGATCGTTTTTCTGGGTTAGGTACCGGTTTTGTCTTATGAAGAGCCTTTCCTTGTTGATTATTCTTCTGTTTTGCCATTTTGTTTTCGATTGGCAGTTCTTAGAATAGGACAATAATAAAAATTTATTAAATTAGAAACTGGTCGCTCACACAGCAAACTACGTCGCGTTCATGCACTGCAGCGTAAAACAAGTGCATTATCTCATCCAGCTGTTCTTTAGTCTTTGGTTCGAGTAATCCAGCCAAATCTAATTGGTCGAGTTCCTCGAGTGTATACACACATTGATTGGCTGGTTTTTCCTTCTGCAATGAAATAAAGACACATGTTTTAGCCGTTGGGAGCCACCATTGATTGTAGTTATGGAATCATAAATGCAAAAGGAACGTGATCAACATCTATACAAATAAAACTTAACGATAGAAAAAAGGTTATCTTTCAACAGGAGATTTGGTCAAAGGATTGTGAATATCAACAAAAGGAACTCTGGTCGGAAAAAGAGGAAGTGATAATTGCAAGTGTTGGGAATATACCTCGTTCCCAACATCTGACAACACGAGCTGGACGACGGGCTCGACTTCCATTACGTTTTAATTTATATGATTTGGGTGGCCCTCGCTAGGAGGCCACCATCTTACAATTTATTTTGTGTAGCCCCGCCCTTCGGCCTACCGGCCGGAAAATGTACAGGGCAAGGGGCAGTTAGTTACTGAATATACCTCACACATTCGAGACAACAGCCAGTGCTCCTGTGTTTTCTTACTTTCATCTTTATATTTCCATCTTTACTAAGGTAAGTTCAGTCACGGGCTGAACTAAATCTTACATGGTCCTTCGAACTAGTTAAGTAATTTAAATTTCACTTAAAATTTTCGCTGTCGGTGTACTGTGGGGAGACATATCTCATCCCTAAATTTTTCTCTTTTCGGTGAACACCACGTGTTAGCCACAGGGCAAATTTTTTCCCTTTTTCATTGTGGTTACTTACGTCGTAGAAACTAAGATGTTTTTGTAGACAGGGCAAAAAATTGTCTTGAAAAAAAAATAAAAAAATTTCTTTTTTTTTGCTTTGCCTTCTTTTTCAAATTTTTTTTTCCTTTTTTTCACCGCGTGGTCAGTGGCGGCCATTACGGTTTGCTCAACCTAGCTCAAGCTAGGGATTTTTTGGAGAAACCTCCACGAAGGTTACCTTCCGGTCAAAAAATTTTTATTTTTTTAATTTTTTTTCCTTTTCCTCATTTGCTACTTTCTTTGTCTCCTCTTTCCATTTGAGTCAAAGGAGTTTAAATTTAAATTCTCGTTTTTTTGGTCAAATCTCTCCCTCACGTGGTCAGTGGCGGCCATATTGGCTTGTATTCTTTGCTCTTGTCTCACAAATTCTTGTTGGAGGTTCCTCCATTAATTTCCCTTTATCTCGGTTTTCTTCCGCCATAGCGGAGCACCTCGGGTCTCCAAACAAGCCTAAAAAGTTAGGGACTCAGAGAAAATAAAAAGGGCGCAAAGGGGTAAGGCGGGTCTGGAAAGGCCGTTGACAGGGCCCACACTTCCGAGACGAATCCATAACACCCCGGAAGGTCGGCGCCAAGTTGCAGCCTACAACCGCCACGTGGAGGCAGCCGCTGCAGCCAAACCATATGCCCAAGCGACAACCACCTCGCCCCTGGAGTCTCTTCTCCCAATTATTGTGCGGCACATGCCACTTGCGGAGTTGAAGGAGGCCATCACTCCAAAGTATTCCGGAGACATCCGGTACAAACCGAAAATAGAGGCAGGGGTGACAGAATCGTCAACCACAGTCGGGCAACCTGAACGAGATCCCGGGCCTTCGACCGCGGCAGCCCCGGATAACGACATGATCGAGCTGTTCACAGAGGAAGAACCGGAGCCCCTTTCACCACCAAATTATATAGGATACATCCAACTAAAGTACGGCACAAAAATCAACGGTGGACGCGGACACCCACTGAACCTTCCACACCTCGACCCAACGCCTCACATTCCACCTGATACCCGATACAAATTCCGCCCCAAGAGCATACTCGAAAACCCGCACCGTGACCCGACCCCCGTGATAAAACCCATCACCATCGAGGAGAAAGTAGGAAAGAAGGAAGAGAAAAAGAAAGAAGGAGAAAAAATGACAATAGAAGAAAAAGAAGACATCATAATCATTGATGTAGACCCTGACGATCTGATCTACCACGCATTGTGATTATTCTTCTATAATAAATAAAAACTTAAAATACATTGTTGCCATTTCCTTTTCTTTTTCTCAACTGGAGAGTAATTTCATAGTTACACTCCACAAAACGAAAAAACTGTCATACATATTTAGAAATAGGCAACGCCAAGCTCTATTTACCCTAAATTTCGAATAAGCTGACGCCATCTAGCGTCGAAATTCCAAGCGCGCAAAATTTTCATTTATTTCATAAAAAATTGCAAATTAATGCCACCTAGCCTTCAGAAATAACGCTATGGTGGATCCATTTTTAAAATTTATGATTTCTTCGCTACTCCTGAAACCTTGCTTTGAATTCTTTATGTCATTGGAGGAGCCATGTCCTTTGCACTCCGCTTAATGTCCAATAATCTGAGATCGTGTTAAATCATTGTCTAAACCTCGTGACACCTGTATAACTGACAACAAGTCGGTACAGCGCTCTAAGTTACCGAAAGCTAACTAAGAGCCAAATTTATTCGCCACATTTCACAGTCGCCCGATTAAGGAAGGAAGAACATCCCAAGCCAGTGGAGTTTAAACAATACGCCCACTGTTTGGAGCACAGTGAAACGCTACTCCCTTCCATTACTCGCAACTGGTGGCAACACGAAAGCTAAAAGCTTTCAACTTAATTTTTCGCCCACTTCTTTAGGGGAAATCCAGAAGTATGACCCCGCTGTTACTACTAAGAATCAAGCAACTGAAAAGGTCGGAAAAACCCGATATCAACTGAAGAAATTTCGGCGATAGAAGCAGGAAAATCCAAGCCCCCCTTTTCTCTTTTTGCCTTAGTTAGTTACAGCAACCGAAATAAAAATGTCACGAGGGGCATTGGCAACACGCGCAGACCACCTTACAAGGACGATGGACAAAATCAAGCAGTACAAAAACGTCTCCATGACAGCAGAACTGGATAACGACCTTGCAACGGAAAGCGAACTCCTCAAGCAACGTTACCAGAAGTTCATTAAAGCAAGCGACCAAGTTAGATGGACCTTACAATCCACTAACGCCACCGAGGAGCAAATCGAAAAAGATTATTCCGCAGTGGCAGAGGTCGAAGAAGAAATGAGTGTTGTAGTCGCTCTAACCAAAAACAAACGCGAGGAGTACAAATGTCAACTGGACGCTGAGTTTCAAGGCCAGCAAAGAAAAGACCAGTGAAAACGGGAAGAAGATAGAGGCAAGCTGCTACATGATTTGCTCACACAACAACAGCAAGCCTTTGCAGCACAAGTCCTTCAGCAACAACAGGCCTACACGCAACAAGTTCAGCAGCTGATAGCTCAAAACCAAGCTACGGCACAAATCGCAGCCGCAGCCGCTCCTGCTCCAGTAGCAGCCGCTCCTACTCCAGTAGCAGCCATAGCTGCACCACAATCAACACGCCTTCCCCAAAGGCAAATCAAACATTTTAAAGGAGATATCCTTGAATGGACGTCATTCTGGGAGAGCTTAACGCCTCCATCCACTCGTCCACAATGTCAGACGTCCAAAAATTCGACTATTTAAAAGAATATCTCAAAGGGGAAGCGTATTTATGCGTAGAAAATCTGGAGTTGACCGCAGCCAACTACAACATCGCCATTGCTGAACTGAAAAGGGTTTATGCTAAGCCAAAAGCCCTTATTCAAACACATCTATGCAAATTTGATAACCTGGCTCCTGTTAAGTCTATGACAGACGTATCGGCTCTTCGAAGACTTCAGCTCACCGTCCAGTCGCACATAAATGCCTTGGAGACACTCGGAGTACAAAAAGACACCTTTGGAGGACTCCTTGGCACAAAATTAATGAAATTGCTTCCTGCAGAATTGCAGAAAGAATGGTCGAGTTCCGATGCAAACGACATCACCGACATCACAGCCCTGTTGAATTTCATCAGGGATCAAGTCGACGCTGCTGAAAGGTATAGCCGATGGAAATCGGAAACGGTAAAAACACCACAGCAGACGACAACAACCACGCCGGCGAAACAGCCACCAGCTGCTACAGCCTCTCAACTGGCGATTGGAGCAGGCTGGTCGCAGACTATCTCGACGATCCTTAGCGACGAATCGCACCGTCACTTTTTCTATTGAGGAAAGTCGATTCTTATCGACTAGTCTATAAGAGTCGACTTGTCCATTAGAGTGTGCCTTTTTTATAGCTAGTTTGTAATGATTATTGTAGGCCTATTAAATCGTTTGAATCTAGGATTTAAATATAAAAAGGTTTGCAGAATACATTTATTTTAAATTCTTGTGTGTATTGTTGATGAACGCTTGATTTTAAAGTTAAATAAAAAAAGGGTCATTCCGCCGACTTTCGAATTTTTTCGTCGCTGAAAAAATTTGATTTGTTTCATTTTTTTATCTCGTATTCTTCGTGTGATGAAGAATCAATACACTAAAGGATTTTTTTTTATTTTGAGCGGGACGTCTGTAATAAAATGATTAAGTTTTGCGCTTTTTATAAATCTTTTCCGCGTTTTTTCATTTAAATTGATGCACGGGTTATACATATCATGTGAAAAAATTAAGAAAATAAAAAAAAGATAGAGAATTTTGTTTTGTTTCGAATGATGTGTTTTAAATTGCAAAAAAAGTTTTCCGTCATATAGTTATCTTCTTTTAAATAAATTTTTTTAAATGGTCAGCGCATCAAATCTGGTCTTTTGAATCGGCCCCAAATTTTCATCAGTTATAGATGTGGGTATGAAGAACATATTACCAAATAACGAAACTTTTTCCGCTATCCGTTCATTAGTTATGAATTTTTTGATTTCATTTTTATTCCCTACGCGTTTGATGCAAGCGCTCCTTTACCGCGCGCTCCCTTTCCGCTCGCCCCATGAGATTTACACTGTATACGGCACCTCTTAGATGACGGTAGGCCTAAGAAAGGGTATTTTTGTCTTGTTAACAGAGTTGTTAGTGGTTACCGTCTTACGTGTACCCAAGGTTATTCTTTTTGTTCAAAAACTAAGAGGGAAAAAATCAGTTTCTTCTCTAAAGTCAAAGCGAATGGTTCATAATATTCAGCCTCTCTCATGTGCTAAAAGTTTCTAACATCATGGATTCACCATTAGATAACTGTTGTGTGGGTGTGATTGTAAATAGTGAGTGCCACAAACAACATTTTACGACCAACAAAAGTTTGCTGATTTTGCGCGAGTTAGAGGATGAGATTCAGCGCGTGATTAAGTTAAGGATCAAGTGTGAAAATATAAGTACAATCTGCGCTCATCACTACTCCATCTACTTTCAGTACTATGATACGCCTCAGTTCAATTTTTCTAAATATTGCTGCGATCCATTCAAGAAACATAAACGTGTTGTTCGAGGTAGTAGCAAAATTGATCTCAAATTGAGTGACAGCGTGTTTGAGTTAAAAAATGATTTGAGATTAATTCCCGGAAAAAACTCTTGGTCCGCGTTGCTATATGCAAGTGAAAAACATCAAGAATCTCGAACCGCAATCGCCGCGATATGAAGAAAATGACCAACTTGAGTTCGTTAACAACGGCGATGTTACTCCTTCTTCTGAAGAACGAGTTATTACCCCTCGCCGCGTGATAAGTGCTCTCAAATGCCTCAATTATTACTCCCGTTTCCGATCTTAATAAGAGTAACACAGAACGACGCTCTCAAATTTGTGTGAAAGTTCTTGACAATTTGAAACGAAATATTCTTGACGTCGATCATGATCCTTCAATGAAAGATTATTTGGATTTGATGAAGGCCGTTAAGGAGAAAATAAATTCAACTGAAGACCGAAGAAAAAAGCTGTCTCTCTTAACCTTGGCCCCAAATAGTTGGACCAATAGACAAACTAGTGAATATTTCGGTGTGTCGGAATATTGTGTTGCCCAAGCGCGTTCAAATAAGGAGAAATATGGAATATTATCAGACCCACCATCGGAAAAAAATCGGAAAGGGCAAGTGACCGATGCAGACAAGCAGCGCATAATCGAATTTTATACATCTGATGAATACAGCCGACAGCTGCCTGGAATGAAGAATGTGATCAGTGTAAAACAATCAAATGGAAAGAGACTAAAAATTCAAAAGAGATTGCTGCTCGTCAACATCAACGAGCTTCATGCAGACTATAAAAAAAAATTCAAAGATGCTATTGATGTGAAAACTTTCTGCCTTTCCGTATTCGCGGATCAGCGGCTAAAACATGTGATAACCGTCGGAGCAAGTGGCAAACATTCAGTGTGCGTATGCATCTACCATCAAAACGTGAAATTAATGTTATCGGAAATCGGACTTTACGACGACCGTCATTTATTAATGGACAAAGTGGTGTGTTTCGTGAACAATAAAGATTGTATGATGAGCCGTTGCTCAAATTGTCCAGGAACGGAAAACCTCAAACTTTATTTAGAAGATTTGATTTCAGAAGAAAGGGAAAGTGTAACCAGTGTAACCTACAAGCAATGGGACCATACGGATGGAAATAAGTTAGAAACAATATTGGCGGAAAGAGATGATTATATTGAGAAACTCGTCGTTCTAGTCAACAAATTAACAACGCACCACTTCGTAGCTCGCAACCAAAGTGCCTATTTGGTCCATAGTAAGGAAAATGTTGATCATGAAACGTGCGTGCTAGTGAGCGATTTTTCTGAGAATTTTTCATTCGTTATTCAAGACTCAGTTCAAGGCTATTATTGGTCGAACGACCAAGCAACTTTATTACCATTCATGGCCTATATGAAAAAAACTGATGGAATTGCGTGGAATGTTTCGATGTCAATAATCAGTGATCATCTAACTCATGATACCGTATCGGTTCACGCATACCTGAAGCCTGTGTTAACCTATCTTAAGTCGTTGAACCCTGCTCTAAAAAGGGTTAAGTACTTCACGGATGGCTCCGGAGCTCAATATAAAAATTAAAAAAAATTTGCGAATTTATCATATTTCATTTAAAAATGAAATTAAAAAATTCATAACTAATTAATGGATAGCGGAAAAAGTTTCGTTATTTGGTAATATGTTCTTCACAACTACATCTATAACTGATGCAAATTTGGGGCCGATTCGAAAGACCAGATTTGATGCGCTGACCATTAAAAAAAAATTTAAAAAGAAGATAACTACATGACGGCAAATTTTTTTTTCAATTTAAAACACATCATTCGAAAGAAAAAAAATTCTCTATCTTTTAGTCATTTTCTTAATTTTTTCACATGATATGTATAACCCGTGCATCAGTTTAAATGAAAAAAACGTGGAAAAAAGCGCAAAACTTTAACATTTTATAACAGACGTCCCGCTCAAAATAAAAAAAATCCTTTAGTATATTGATTCTTCATCACACAAAGAATACGAGATTAAAAAATGAAGCAAATCAAATTTTTTCAGCGACGAAAAAATTCGAAAGTTGGCGGAATGACCCAAAAAGGTGATACTCTCACTTGATTCTGGACTAGTGATGCGTAGAATAAATTTACAAAAGTGGTACAGGAATATACATAACTGAAGTTTTATTTAATTAGAAACGTAAACAGTATTTGTAAATATATATTTCAATCTAATTTAATCTAGATTACGCGAAAAATTGCTCGCTTACCAATGGACAATGTGGTAATCGACTCTTATCGACTAGTCGATGCTTTCGGCTTCGAATCGATTTATTATTAATTTTAATTTTAATAACTCCAAATTCTGTTTATGAGAACTAAATCAATGAATATAACGTAAATTTTATTTCCTTGTATAAATGGTTGATTGATAAATTAATTAAAAAGATTAATTAAAAGATAACCTAGCCCTAAGTTTCATATACCTTTGTAAAAACCACGTAAAAAATGGCCGCCGTCATGCTCGTCGAGGATTGGTCAAGAGGCATTTACAAATTAAACATAAAAAACACGTTATAAAACACACCGGAAACAATGCCCCAACGAACATCATGGCATCTGTCTCCAGTGAAAACATCTACGGCGATCTCGTGGTGAAAACGGCAACGGTAATGGTGGTAGGCCCCAATTGTAAAGAAACCATTCCTTATAACACCATACCGTTCATGGATATCCTTAAGTTGTCCGTTTTTTATGTCTAAAGGACATCCGTGCAAAAACAATTTGCCGCTCTTCAGGATATCCATTCGTTACTTCCACTGGATATCCAAAGTAGGATGCTTAAGGAATTCATTTTTATTTTGTAGCATTGAAAGTCTGTCAGAGTGACATCCATTCAACGCCGTGACAACCCGGTTGGTACCAGACCCATGCCTACCTTTATAAATTTTATATCAATGGGATGTTCGTAGAACAGCGAAATGTTCGTTAGCGACGTACCCGGGACGTCCTATTAAATTAAAATAAACCTCATTTAGCCATTCTATGGATGGCCCGTGGCTTCCTTCCTTGAACGCTAAACTCCCACCTTGACCTGGGGTATACACACAGAATTCCTTCTTTTTCAAGCCAAAAATCAGGTATCACAGCGACATGTTCACCAGTGTTTGTGTGAAGATTCACGATAAAAAACATTCCCTTGTCCTTCATAAAGAAATTAGTTGCAAACACGTGGCTCGTTTCTCTAAAATCCATTAAGTAAAACAGTACTTACAGGTAAAAACACATTGTGTGATGCCATTTTGAAAGCCAAGTTAAGGAGAATTGTTTAAACGAAAAGTAAGTAAAAATACTTAATAATCAAGAAGTGAAATGTAAAAACGCTCTAGATAAAACTGAATAGAGAAGACAGAGACAGTCGAAAATGAAGCGCGCCTGGACCTGTATCTACGGAAACCAATGCTTTCAAGATTACAGCGCACCCAATTCTGTTTTTTACCCACAAAATTTTTAACATTGTGACTAATTTGGTAATTCCATACAAGTAACTATATTGTCGGAATGATAATAAGATTTAAAAAAATTATTTCTATTCAAGTTATACCTATTATTGGTCAGATCTATATTTTTAATGGAAGTTGCACAACAAAGTAATTATTGAAATGTGTTTAGGGGCAATTACACAAACCAGACTACACAGACTAATGGAACCCTAATATTCGTCTGTCGGTCGTAAATTCTAATACGTACTTCAATTGGAAATTTTATTGGATTCAATTTAATTTTTACACATCTTGATACGTGTACTATATGGAGTTGACTATTGGTAACTGATATATTGATAGTGATAAAAACAAGGTATTTTAAAACTTATTCCCTCTTTCCTATGTTACAGGATAGTTTTGTGTCCATTGCCATTCTTCACAACACGTGTTGGGTCCGTTACCAATCTAATCAACACAAACAGACTTTACACACCTGGATACGTGTACTATAAGGAGTTGACTATTGGTAAGTGATACATTAATAATAGTGATAAAGACAAGTTATTTCAAAAACTTACTCCCAATTTGCTATGTTACAGGATATACAGGATAGTGTATTGTCCATAGCCATTACAAACAACACACCAGGAAGCTGTTTTATCATAACAGAAATGATTGAAAAAAGAATGGCAAGATTTTGCCGAAAGCCAAAAGCAATTGTCAAAGAAAGACAACAAAGAAACCGTGTGAATCTGGCATTTCAGTCCTTGCTGTTGTCTACAATTCAAGAACAGCCACTCGAGGATGAAAAATCTCACTCAAAACAGTTCTGTGACCTTCAAATTTTTGAAGAAGTAGACATGGATGATTCTAGTTTGTACATTACTGAGAATATCGAAGAAGAATTTGACTTCTTCGATTCTGACAACGAGTCTCATGCTGGTGGTTATCTTTCGGAGGATAGCGATTGCGTAGAATCTTTCGACTTGGACGTTTTGGAAGAAGAAAGTATTCTAACGAATGAGCAAATTGTCACCTCTAAACTGCAAACTTGGTCCGAAGAAAGCGACATCCCCTTTGTTCACGTCGATACTCTTCTGAAATTATTAAATCAAGATGCTGGTCTTTCTTATCTGCCATTAACTGCTAGAACGTTGATGAACACCATGCGGGCAAAGATCAATCTAAGAACAGTGTTTCCCGGTAAATATTTTCATTATGGCATAGCAAAATATGTATTGTCTTTCTTGTCAAAGTTGCCAAAAAGGGAAATACCAAACAAAGTTATGCTTGTTATAAACATTGATGGAATTCCCCTTACCAAAATTAGCGGCAGCCAATTTTGGCCGATTCTTTGTTCTGTTTATGGTACTGATTTCGTGTTCGTTATTGGAATTTATCACGGATTTAAGAAGCCAGATTCTATCAACGATTTTCTTAAAGATTCATTGTTGAAATGATTGTATTAGAAAGCGAAGGTTTGATGTTTAAAAATAACGTCATCCCTGTATTTGTCCATGCCCTGATTTGTGACTCTCCTGCTAGAGCATTCGTCACTAGTGTTAAGGGACATAATGCCTATCACGGCTGTCCCAAGTGCGTAACAAAAGGTGTTAATTCATTCACAGTTGTAGGGAAACAGGGTGGTAGAGTCACTTTTCCCGAATTGAATGCAGTATTAAGAGATGACCAATCGTTTCGTTCTCGTTTACTTCCTGATCATCATAACTTTAAAGTAGAAAGATCTGATATTGAGAGGCTAAAAATGAATTTTTTAAAAAACATACCGCTTGATTACATGCATCTGGTCTGTCTCGGAGTAGAGAAAAAAATTACTTGAACGTTTATTTTTGGAAAACTCGACCGTACTAGATTGAGTCTTGTCAATAAAGCTAAGTTGTTCATTTACCTTGAGGGTATTAAAATTTACATTCCGTCAGAATTTCAACGTAAAACAAGAACCTTGGATGAATTTCCCCAAATGAAAGCAACTGAACACCGACTTCATTTATTGTACGTGTTTCCCGTGGCTTTAAGAAACATTTTACCCCCAATGATGTACAATCATTATCTTTTACTACATGTTGCAATTAAATTGCTTGTTAACGAAAAAGTTTGCAGAACATTTGTGTCTTACGCCGATTCTTTGCTCAAGGAGTTTGTTTCTCAGTGCCCCTCTATCTACGGAATAATTTCGTAACCTACAACACTCACAATCTCCAGCATTTAGCTGCTGATGTAGAAGTGTATGGCTGTCTAGATAAAATAAGCGCATTTAAATTTGAAAATAAATTGCAACTGATTAAAAATCAGTTGAAGTCATCAGTCAATCCTTTACAACAAGCTGTGCGTAGGTTAGACGAATCAGAAAAAAAAATTTTTGAATGCGCCTTTAATAAAAAAGAAACGCTCTGGCTTGTCTAGTAGCCACAGTGACGGTCCTAATATTAATCATCTCCTTGGGGAACAGTTTAAAAACTATGATTCCAAATTCCTTTGTTTCACTACCCGAAAGCCGGATCATTGTGTATTATTAAATGATAACACCATTGCATTGATTTCGAATTTTATTAAAACTCCACTTGGGGAAATTTGTTTCATCAGGAGAAAATATTTGTCTTATGAAAATCTTTACACCTATTCTCTTCCGTCAAAATCTATTCAGGGATATGTCGTAACAAATCTGTCACCTGAAATTCATTGTTGGACTATTAAGCGCGTTATACAGTCATGCGTGCAAGTTTCCTTAGCAGGCAAATGGGTCTATATCCTTTCATTTTGTTTTGACGGAAGGGATACTATGGTGCCTACCATACCCTCGTTTTTTTCCATTCTTATCTTCCTCTACGTCTCAGTCAATTTTCCTACTTTTAATTTGTCTTTCTTTTATTTTTTCGCGGGTTGCAAAGAAAGAGAAATTGGAATAGCATAAAGGGGTACGGTATGCACCAAACTATCCCCTCCATCAAAAAGAAATAGAAGGATATAAACACATTTGCCTGCTAAAGAAACTTCCACGCATGACTGTATGTAAATGCTTCCGTATACCGATGTCAATTCCTTTGGATGGAAATTGGTTTGTAACACCACTTTTAATGTCTTAATCCTTTGTGGAAAAATTTCAAGATGGTTAAAATATACAAATAGAATCTATTTACAGGCTGTTTATTATTGAAAGTTTAACTATTATAAATACGGTTCCTTAGTTTTTACGCACGTAGGCTATAAGATGAAAAACGACGATTTTATCAAAACCTAATGCTTACGTCGCAAGGACGTCTGTAAGGTTGCAATTTGCCTGGACGTTGATTGTAGACAAAAGAATTGGTCCCACCCATGTCCAGAGGATGTCATTTTAACAAAAAGTTGGATGAAGGACGTTTGGTACTGATTTCGTCTTCATGGGATTTCCAGTGGATATCACATGAGGACGAAATCAGTACCAAACAACGTCTGATCCCAATTTAAATTCTTAGAACATCCATGGGATATACCGATATAAACCTGATGGGATAAGAGTCCTTTATCCAGTGAAGACTAAGATCAGAAACATTATGGATATCTGAACTCTGTCCCACTAGGACGCGACCAAGACAGGATGAGGGGATAGATATGGGATATTCATGGGGCGAACGGTGTTGTAAGGGCAGGGCAATATTATTCATTGATGATGGCAGCCATAGATCCTGGGTCACCAGATCTATTTCTAAGTCGCTGAATTTGAAGATAGTAGCCGTGGAAAATATCGGGACGAGAGTCTTCAAACAAAGAAAACCAAATCCAGTAGAGCAAATCAACGCAGTGGAATTGGCAGTTCGGGGCACCTGGAAAGGAGCCCCACTCGTCAAAATAACAGCCCTGAAAACGGACTACATCGGAGACACTGGACTGGAGACACCCCTACTCCCACACAGTATTCGCAAGACACTTGTGGTTGGAAGACGAAAATATGGCTGACGACAGGTTTGAAACCAACAGCCAAGAAAAAGAAGTCAGCATTTTAATCGGAGTCGACCAAATGTTTGAGATCATTCCTAACGAACCGGCTATCCAAAGTCTGTGCGGCCTTAGAGCATACAACACAAAACTAGGTCGCATGATAGCTGGACCTTCGAAGGAAAAAAGATCGGAAAAAGAAAAGGCGATAATCCAGCAAATGCTACAATGCAGTAGCTTTTCCAATTATCAGACAGTATCATCGTACGCAGCCAGATGTCTCGATTCAGAATTTTATTTTACGAATCCCTCCGAAGATATGGAAGTAATGGAAGCCGGCAAGGAGGCCGAAGAATTTTCGCCCGCCCAGCCGAGGCCTATGGAAGAAATTTCCAGCCAGGAGCTCAACAATACTTCCAAAAACAAAAAGGAAAAACGGAAAATCGTAAAAGAAGAATTGAAGCGGCAAACGGACTTTGACTTATCTCTGTTCTGGAAGCTGGAACACTTCGCCATTTTGGACGATTGTGATGCAGTGGAGTCAGACGATGCTCTAAGCTCCTTTGGCGACAAAATCACCCGTCAAAAAGATGGGCGATACTGCACCCCAATCCCGTGGAAGATGGACAAATGGAGGCTAGAAAAGAATTTCCTGATGGCAAAAGGAAGACTGGAGAGTCTATTGAAAAGACTCAAAAGAACACCAGAGCTTCTATCGGCCTACCATAACGAAATAGACCAGCTGCACGTCCAAAACTCCGTAGAGGAGGCAGACCAGAACTACGAAGGACTCCACACTTATCTTTAACACCATCCTGTCATCCGACAGGACAAAAAGACCACGAAGTTTCGACCGGTATTTGATGGGGCGGCAAAATCGAAGTATGGCGTAAGCCTCAACGATGTCTTGGAAACCGGCCCGAACATAAACCCCGATCTGCTAGCCGTCTTAATGCGATTCCGTTTGAACAAAATCGCATGGATAGCAGACATCGAAAAAGCTTTTTTAAACATCGCCCTGCATCCTGAAGACGCCGAAGCTATCAGATTCCTGTGGATCACGGAGCCAAAAACGCCAAATTCGCCTCTAGTGGCATACAAGTGGAAACGAGTCCCATTTGGGCTCAGCTCCAGCCCAGTTTTGCTGCAAATTACCCTAAACAAGCACCTAGACGGCATGGAATGAATCTACTCCACCACAGTAAGACAGCTCAAGGAGCACATTTATGTTGACGACTACCTTGGAGGCACCGACAACATCTCCACAGCTAAAACCAGGATACAAGAGCCAAAATCCATCTTCCAGGAGGCAAAACTCAACATGCGAAGTTGGGTCACCAATGACAAAACAGTTTGCAAATTTCTCAATGAATAGGGGCTCATCAACCCCATAGTGAAAATTTTCACTCAGAAACTGGAAGAAGGTCAGCCTAAGGTCCTAGGGAATCGATGGAATACCGAATCCGACACCTTCCAATTCGATCCCGCACCTATCATCGAAGCTGCGACGGAATTAAGAGAACTAGTGACCAAAAGAAATATTTTAAGAATATCGGCAAGAGTATTCGATCTCATTGGGTTCTTAGCACCCACAACGCTCCTGCTGAAAATAATCTAACAGAAACTTTGGAAGCTGAAATTGACTGGGATGTGGAAGCGCCCTCTGATATACGCAAGACATGGATAGCAGCCATGACTGGGTTGAACGAGTTTGCCAAGTTAAAAATCCCACGTTGGATAGGCTACTCGAAAAGGGTCATACAAACTGCAGAAATTCATGTGTTCGGTGACGCATCCGAGGCCGCTTACGGATCCGTTGAATACGCAAGGCTCCAAACCCAAAACTGCGACACAATCCGCCTCTCCCAAAGAAAAAGGTCACCTTACCAAGATTGGAGCTATAAAGCTCACTTCTGGCGGCACGATTGGGAGAAAAACTCAAAAACTTTCTCCACATCGAATCGTGGCGAACAATATTCTGGGCTGACTCTCTAGTGGCACTTGGCTGGATCCGAGGAGACACAACAGGTGGAAACCATTCATCAGGAACCAAGTCGAAGCTATTAAGAAACTTTTTGGCCCAAATTGGTGGCGGCACTGTCCAGGCGTCCAGAATCCTGCGGATCTCATCTCGCGGGGATCGCCAGCCGTAACGCTGGTGGAACGGACCATCATGGCTGAAAGAAGACGAAACCAAATGGCCGGATTCAACGCCCGAGGTAGAAGAACCCAGTGTCCATGAAAGAATCGAAGTGGAAGCAAAATCGAAAACTGTCACCATGTCGGTAGCTTCCGTGGAGCCAGCCACTTCCGTGGAATGGCATCTGGATCGAATTCCGTCTTGGAATC
This sequence comes from Daphnia magna, assembly GCF_020631705.1. Classification (NCBI taxonomy): domain Eukaryota; kingdom Metazoa; phylum Arthropoda; class Branchiopoda; order Diplostraca; family Daphniidae; genus Daphnia; species Daphnia magna. The sequence continues at coordinate 7,158,881 of NC_059186.1, read as the reverse complement.
GACTACTCAGAAGAACTGCTTGGATACTGAGATTCGCCTCCAAAAACCGCCCCACAAACGCCACACAAGTGAAGACTCCAATCAAGACAGTAGACGGAAAACAGATAATGGTAGAACATCTAAAAGTAGAGGAACTGACGAAGGCGGAGCTACTTATTTATAGGCAGCTCCAAAAAGAAGCTTTTCCCAAGACGTTTCAGGATCTGCAAGAAGGGTGGCAACCGCACCATAAGGAGAAAATTGCCGCACTCCGACCCATGTGGGACGCAAGAGACAAGTTGATTAGAATAACAGGAAGAGTAGAGCTAGCGCTAAGAGACAGGGACATTGAACCCACCATCTTGCTTCCCGCTCAACATCCAGTCGTCAAACTAATCATCCAAGATCGACACGTCTCGCTAAAACACGCTGGAGTTAAAACCACCCTATCGGATCTAAGAGAACGTTTTTGGATCATCAAAGGACACCAACAGACCAAATCAGTCTGGCACGCCTGCGTCAAGTGCCAACGGCTATCTTCACCGCCATTCAGAGAAATAGCTGCACCTCTACCGATTAATCGACTGAAACAAGCGAAAGCCTTCGAAATCACGGGTGTTGATTTCGCAGGGCCGCTGTATTACAAACACCCAATATTGCGTAAGAAACGCAAGCAACCGAATCCTACATCCTCCACGGATCCCTCGTCAACGGATGGTTCGGCTTTGGAGCCTACGGTAGAGCCTCCAGCCTCCAGCGTTGAAGAACCTCCAACCACAGAACCAACGGAGGAAAACGAAAAAACCTCCATTTGGGCGAATCCTCAGCAAAAAAGAAAGGCATAATTAAACAGCCGAAGAGCTATGCCTGCCTATTTACTTGTGCTGTAACGAGGGCCGTCCATCTGGAGCTAACAAAAACGGTGGCCGCGCGCGACTTCCTCCTCGAATTTCGAAGATTTTCCGCCAGGAGGGGTAGCGTCTCCATCATGTATTCGGACAATGCCCAAACATTTAGATGCGTCTCGAAACATTTGAAAGTCTTAAGATCCGACCCAGCGACCCACGACCTTCTGGCAATGCGGAAAACCGAATAGATTTTCTCGGCCAGCCTAGCCCCATGGTGATGAGGGTTCTGGGAGCGCATGGTGCGGACGATGAAGGATTTGTTGAGGCGTTCCAATGATCGTGCATGTTCGGAAAACGACGAGCTAGAGGTTTGTCTCATTGAAACCGAGAACGTGGTGAATGCACAGCCACTCACCTACGTGGCAGAAGGGAGCGAAGACCCGCTCCCCATCATCCCGAACCAGTTTCTCAACAATAGGCGTTCGAACTGCACTCCGCCGGAGCCAGCCGAAAACCTCATGGCTCCCAACGCAACCAATTTAAAACTGCTGGAAATGGATCGTCAACGTAAGGAGTATATCAGCGACATCTGTGAACGACGACGCCGAACGGGAACCTTATCAACCGCACCATTCAATCGCTACACCCCTTAGAGCTCTGTGAGGATCAGCCGGTCGACGTCGAAATTCCACCTACGCCAGAGCTGGAATTAGAACCAGAAGAAGCAACTCCACCCGTGGCCGCCACGGATCCAGTCGAGCAGGAAGAGCCGTGGACCACGGGCTCTGGTGGGGAATGTGTTGGGAATATACCTCGTTCCCAACATTCGACAACACGAGTTGGACGACGGACGCGACTTCCATCACGTTTTAATTTATATGATTTGGGTGGCCCTCGCTAGGAGGCCACCATCTTACAATTTATTCTTTGTAGCCCCGCCCCTCGGCCTACCGGCCGGAAAATGTACAGGGCAAGGGGCAGTTAGTTACTGAATATACCTCACACAGTCGAGACAACAGCCAGTGCTCCCGTGTTTTCTTACTTTCAGCTTTATATTTTCATCTTTACTAAGGTAAGTTCAGTCACGGGCTGAACTAAATCTTACAGCAAGTTTGCAATAGGATTCTGAATATTCTGTTGCATTGGTAAGTTCGGTAAATCCAGACAAGTTTCTTCTGGTTCAAATTCCTTTCTACAAAAGTACATTGAAAAAAGATTCATTACTTCTTTTTAAAAATTTTGTTCTGTCTCTCTTACCTTTTATCCCCAAATAAATTGGTAATAGAAATATCATTACAGTGTTTCTTAACTTTGCGATTATTACCCTTTAGACTTCTTTTCCGACTCTCGGCCTTAAACCTATAATTATAGGCGTTGCTTCATAATCAATGGATTCGTTTACGCGAACTCTGATTTCTTGGGTGAAGTAGGTACAGACTTTTCTTTATTTGATAAAGGTACAAACACTCTGCTTGGTTGTACAAATCTGACTATTTTGTTTTTCACACCAATGCAAGACCTACCTAAAGAGCTATAGAAAAGAAACAAAGATGATAACATTTAAGAAATCAGCCCATGTTACTAGAACTTAGTAGGTTATTCCACAAATACCTTTCAACAGACTTCACGCTGTCAATATTTTTCATCAGTTGATCTACCGAATTCCCCTCCAGCATTGAACATGATGGTAAACTACGATAAGATGAAATCACGTTATTTTCCAATACACTAATTAGCAACTTTTAATCGTAAATTAACATACCTGTCTGACAATCGGTCAGTATTTTGATTTCTGCTTGTTATTTTTCTGGGATATGTGGTCAGTCTTTGCTATTTTGTATAAAACACATCGTCACATATTTGTTTTTAAAGCAAATGATTAAAAAAAAGTTATTATAATAAATTCAGTTACCTCTGCAATTGTATTTTGTTGCTTTAATTTCACTGACTTATTTCTATTCAAACTACTTCGACGCGGCATTACACTGTTTTGTTTTTAACTAATTATATTATTTCTAACAAATCAATAACAAATGACCAAAACCAACAAGGAACATGTGTAATAATAACTTTTTTATTTATGCTGTCGTCTGCTTTGTAACAAAACAACGCTGAAAAAGTAGCTGCCATTTATTTCTTATATCATTTTAATATTTAACTCCTCTTAGGAAATATGTCATGCTAATCACATGAAGACGTATTCAAAATATTTTTATTCATAGTTATTAATCTATATTATTCTTTCCAGAATCAGTTCTTAGTACCGTAAGATAACCCAATCTCCATCTATAGAGCTTAGCAGGCGAATTTCATTCGTTTTCACTTTTCCCTCCAACCCAAACTGCCTCACCCTAAATCCCTTCGGGAAACTGAAAAAGTTTGAACACGTTAATGGTGTCGTTTGGTTGACGCCTTGATAGCGTCTTTAAAAAATGGTGAATAAATTGTGCTTCGTCGATGATTGTCAAACTCAAAGTGATCAAGAAAATGGCCCTGTCACATTCTTCCGTCCACCAAAGGATAATTTTGACAAATGGAAAAAGAAAAAAAAAAACACTTTTGCAAAGTTCTCGTCTATGCTGGAAGCATTTTGCTGAGGAAGACATCGTTAAGGGGAAAATGATAGGAGAAGAATTTGTCCACCAGGAACGATGGTGCATTAAAAAAGGCGCTAAGCCAAAGCATCTTCTAGGTATATTAGAATTATGTTGCCCTTTAGATATTTTTCGATCACTTAAATTTTCTACTCACAGACACTGCTACAAGAACAAGAAATATTCATCGACCACTGACAACTTTGAGTACAAATCAAGGTAATGAACATTTGTATTTGATTTAAGTAAGATTTGCTGATTATGACATGTTACTTCTCTCCTTCAGTTGTGAAGAAGAAACATTATTCAAGATCAAAGAACATTTCTTACATTTTGGGTTTTCCATGTAGAGAATCCTCCGCTGTTGTCTCAAACAATACCATCACACAATGTAGCTCAAACCCAATTGACGTGTCATTGCCACTTGACTCTGCCAACATTTCTATTACGTCACAGCCAGAACACATACGATAGAATTAAATGGCCATTCAACAGCTGATGTGCCTTTTTTTTAGCAAGTTAACCTGGCTGAGGCTTCTGTTGGATGTAATGATAATTGCATCTTGTCTTTAACTTCATGGAATTTGTTGCCACTAAAAAATTTTTTTTACGATCTAGATGCAGATTCTGCCATAGATGCACTTGCCTTTCAATCTTTACAAAAGAATGTGAAACTTCCATCTAACTCTTGGAACTGGAATTATTACGGCAAAACCGCTGCCTGCATGACATGGTTGGATACCGATTATGGAAATGTTGTGATAAAGACACTAACAGTTCTATCAATAACAAGGTTGCCCTACCACATTGGAGGTAAACTAGTTTAATTGCCGAATGGCAAATGTAGCTATCGCGACTATGACGAACTAAGTGGTTTTATCAAAACCCTCGACCGCCAGAATGTGTGCAAAGGAATCGCGAATTCTTTGGTAGTGAACGTTACGGAAAAATTCGCTTTTTCAAGGGATGGCGATGTTTCTCGGTCGTCACGCTGTAGTTCTTTATCAAATCCGAACAGTGAGCTTTGCACTGGATGTTCGAAGGCTCTGAGGTACATCAGGACGAGAAGCGTCATTAACAAAAATAGAGTGATTTGAAAGAGGAAGCTGGCTGTGAAGAATAAAAAAATTAGGCGAATGAAGTCACGAGAAGTGGTCTGAATCACTTCTTGTCGGTGTGGTTTGAAGGATCGTGAAACTAAATGAGTTTTAATCGGTAAACTATAAGCTCTACATTTGAAAAAAATTGCAGAAATGGATAGCTCTTGATAAGATCTATCCATTTGTGTAAAATTATCGCATTAAAAAATTTTACTAGGGTAAACCGATTTACAATTTTTTGTTTAGGTCGGTGCGGTTTCACGGGTATCGGGTAGCCCCCACCTCCCTGATATATGTAAAACTAACTGTTTTTCCGCAAATAATTTTTTGCGGAAAAACTATAAGCCCAAATTAAATGAATTTTACAGATATCAATAGCCCTCATCAAGATCTATCTATTTCTATTACAAAAAATTGAACAAATGTTCATAGAAAAAAAATTGAAAAAGGATTATATTTTTTACTTTTGTCAATAAAGCAGTAAAACATCCTACGTTGAACGTTCTCCACAAATGAAAAAAGGGGCGTACAACAGTTATCGTCTGCTGTAAAGAGCTAAAACAGACTAGGTCAACACAGTTGATGTCTCCTTATTTTGTTCTACAATCTAATTAATAATTGTTCTTCATTCGCGCTTCGCGCTCACTAAAACAATTTTTAATTGTATTTCAAAAATTAGTTCGACTTCAACTGTGATTTTAAAGCACCTAATAACCTAACATCTATATTGAAGACCCCGTCATTATTAATTTTGCTACCGTCGGTTCCGCAACTTCCCGGCAATAGAATCTTGAAAAGTTGGACTCCGAGGCCCAATCCGCTGCGCTCAATATCGATTGAATGGGCACGCCAAGCGTCGCTGCTTTGGACGCTGCCGCGCCCCTTGTCGAGTGCGCCGAAAAGGTGGACGTATCTACACTTGCTTTTTCCAGTTGTTTCTTAATCCACCTAGCTACCGTTGACCCGCTAACGGGTTTGTGAGGTTTCACCGAGCCAATGAGCAGGCGGTGCTCGTTAATTCCACTTCTCAGGGTGTCTGTTGAATGAACATAAAGGCCTAGACAGGGGACCGGATCGATTGATGGATCCTGGAGTTTCGTCACATTAAGTGACCTAAGTGGCCGAGCTCTTTGGGATTTCCTTGGTTTGCAAAGAGAGAAATTAACTGAGTTTTCCGAAAATATTACCGACTTCCTATCGATGGAGGCCAACTCCGAAACTCTTGACATAGTGGCCAATGATAAAAGAGTAACTAATTTGCAGGCTAGTGGGAGTAGGCCGAGGTCTTCACTTGGGACCGTTTTGAAATAGTTCAGCACGGTATTCAAGTCCCACGTCTTCGAATATTTGGGCTTCGGGGGATTACTATTAAAAATCCCTTTCATCAGTTCAAGAACGAGCGGGTGGCAACCTATATCGAAGCCTTCAATTTGATCATTTGTGCCAGACAACATTGAGCGAAAAACATTAATTGTGCTGTACGCCTTCCCTGATTCAAACCATGGACTACTTTATATTAAGGACTGGACTCAGTCCAATCTCGCCGTGTTAATGCCTGTCCGGTAGGCTTTTTTACAGCAAAATAATTAAAAAATACCATTATATTGAGTTTTTAAAGACGAATTCAGCTACATTGTAATTTTTAATGTAAACTTAGGGGGAAAAAAGATATTAACGTTTATTTTATCGGAGTAGGGGAAGAAAGTCGACTTGACTCATACGCCATCTACCCGCCAAACGGCCTAAGTTTTTACTTAGTGTTGTGAGTGTGTTTGAAGGCTGGAAGTGAAGTTAAATATTGTAAACAAAGTGACTTAGACATTCGCAATTCCGTGTTTTTTTAAATTATATGTTTCCATTGGTCATCATTGTATTGATATATAAATGTTGGTGGACGTGTATTGGCATTTGCTGCGAGAAGTGTCGATTCGTGAAACTGAAAGCTGAAGAATTACGGAAGTTTCTTTATGTGCTGCAATTGTGTATGTAATTCCAAACACACCTACGGTTATTTAAAGGTAACCTATTAGGTGACTGCAGTTGTATTCCTTGACAGGAATATTCAAGATCCGACAATGGTAATGCCATATTACCCCACGCAGGTGAACAAAGGAACATTGTCAACCTCATAGTGGGTTAGAGATAAACAAATAAGGTATCAACAATTCTACATTTATGTTGTTAGCGTATTGTATTTCCTGTTGTTAATCTTATTTTTTGACACAGTGGGAGCCTTCGTTTGACAATCTGTTGCTGTGGCTGCGTAAGCATTTAGCATAGGAGTTATGAACTTCCACAACACCAGAATTGCAAGTCGTCCATTATGTTTATGTGAAGGAGGCAGTTGTTGTCCACGCTTACAGCAAAACGTCGCACAGCCAGAAACGTGTGGCACAAGAAAAGTGACAAGATCTTCACGAATCTTTTTGTGTTGAGTAATTTTGTCATGGAACCTTCAACAAATCTGTAAATGGTCCACATCCTTTCCACAAATTCCTTTGAAGGTATATTCAGTCCGCCACGATCTAGTATTACACTTACATTTAATACGATAATCAACGTAATTGCAATTTTTTTATACCTAGGCACTCATTCAAAGTGTTGACAGCGTCTGCTTCCGGGTCGTTGATGTTGGTGTGCCTAAGACCTTCCTTGCATTCTACGCATATTTCGCGTTCCTCAAGAACTAGTAGAAGAAATCCAGCGGTCACTGCAGTCGACAATTTATCGTCGCATTCTCTATCTGTCCCGTAAACTAAAATAAATTATTAAAATTGATCACGTTAATAACTTTTTTAATAAATTCAGATGTAAGGTTTATGGGGAAAACTGAAGTACCTGCTGGACGTTTCAACTCATCTAGCACAGCAAGCTGTTCGGCTTCAAGTTGGAGGAGGACGTCGAGAGCTCTCTTCTTAGGGACTTTCACGGAAGTTGCACGTAAGAATTTTTTGTTGGCTCTTTGCTGCTTTTCTCGTGTTAGGGAAACGTTGCAATTAATTGCACAGTACGTTATTCCCGTTCTCAGCAATTTCTCTACCCCGTAAATGGCCGCTTTCGCTTCCATGTTGTAGTTTCCTCCGTTTGCCTGACGCAAAGCGCTAAACTTTCTCTCAAGGTTATCGCTATTGAATTTCCGAGTCAGGACGAATTTAAATCCGGCAGTATCCAGCAAATAGGAAATTTTTGCTATCGTTGATTTCGTTGTAATTTCAATCGCTGCAAATGTTTCTGCAGTGAGGAAATGTTCTTTGTCGATGACAGATTTTTTCCAGTCGATTAGCCATTGCAAAAGTCTTGTAGCCATTTGACTCTCGCGTCTGCGCTAGAATAAAAAGGCGCTTTATTTGGAAGCCTTTGATATTTCCCTTGTGTTAGGTTCGAGATGTCGTGTATTTCGAACCATTTTATCATCTTGCACATGAACGAAATAGTTTCCTCCGAGCCCATAAATCCGGATGTATGTCTTCTGCGTAGCGCTTCTAGCGCAGCTACCATAGGCCTGCTGAATATGTCCAATGCCCTTTGAACGTTTTGACGTTCAATTGTAGTTGGCTCTAGGTGTCTTTTACTTAGTTTCTTCACGAATTTCAGCACCATGAGTTTCTGTTTGAAGTGTAATCTTTTGATGAACTCAAACCTTATTGGTTTTCCCTTTCTTTTCAGAGGGCGATCGATGAACTGATTTCGCACATTTTTTATAATATGCGACGAATAAAAACTTAAGAAAAGTTTCCGGTTTGCATCATTCGGATGTGGGATAACATGCGAAAGAATTCTGTCTGGATTGATCATTTTGAACATTTTTGTGTTTGTCGATGCGTTGTCCGCCACTGCGCCTACCACAACAAACCCAATCCGCTCAACCTCTTCTATTACGTGTAGCGTCAACTTGCTCAGCTCTTCTGCTGTCATCTTGTTGACTAGAAAATATCCAACGATGATACAGAAAGAGTTGGCAAGGCCATTAATTGCAAACGTAAGCAATTTATTAGCTAGCTTCTCTTTATCCTTAGCTTCAACGATGCCGGCCATGTCGACGTGGCCCACAAGCTTGTCGGCATGTTTAACGTAGGTCTCATTTGGTTTAATTGCCACTTCATCCAAGGCGATGTTCACATGTATCCCAAGTCCGCCTACCAGCTCTTCAATTTTGGCTTTCATTGCTTCCTTGACGATGTCTGTAACACCAACATCCATTGTCGATGAGCCGAGGTAGCTTCGAAGTGTTTTAGGGGAAGGAAGGATGACCATCCCGGATTTGCGAAGGCATTCGTAAGCTCCCGGACTTCTAGCTTGTAGAATTATGCATTGCCGGATCACCTCTTGGTGCCATCTGTAACCATTTTTCGATTTCTTCGTTTTATTTTTCATTTGATCCATCATGAAACAGCTCCATGGGTCTCCTTCTGTACTTTCTTTTTCATTGATTTAATGAGATTCATCTCGGGGCAAGTGAGGCCTGAAATGGTATTCTCCAAATCACTTATTCTGTTTTCTAGCTTGCCCCTATTTTTTTCAGCCGGACAATTTGTTTTTGCAAGCGCCTAACCTTTTTGGTAGTTTCAGATCATTTTCCGTCGAAGAAGCTGGTTTCGGTCGCAGAAGTGCATCATTGTCAGAGTCCGGTGTTTCCAAATGGTCCAATTCATTTTCTTGGAAGTCAGAATCAGTATCACAGTCTTCCTGCGAACTGAGTTCCCAATCGGAATTAGTATCAGAACTATTTGACGAACTCCAAGCGCACTCGGAATCAGAATCACAGCTATTGGACGCACTCCATTCGCACTCAGAGTCAGAATTAAAGCTTGTGGAAGAACTATAATGGCAGCCGGAATCGGAGTGATGCGATGATATATGGAAATCTCCTTCACTTTCGGACAACTTTGACGCGCTTATGTCACGGACGGGACCGCTGTCATTAGCGCTATCCTTTTCTTCATCACCGGAACCGTTAACAGCAATATGATTGGGAGGATTATGTATTTCTTGCACGCCGACAACAGCGTCTTCTGAAACGGGTAAGTCACCTATAACACCATTTAACAATTAAAATTAAGGAATCGGACTGTTAAATTTTTAGCTGTGTAATTTATTACCGTCAAATTCGTGCGTTACTACATAAGACAATCGAATTTTTTTCGTTGGTGGTTCCAATAACTCTTCTTCTAATGGAGGAGTACCACTATTATTTGGTGCATCAAAGACACCAACAAAAATTGATGGCACCGCATTAGATAGCAGTTTCGGGTTTTCGGACACTGAATGGCTACGAAAACTTTCGTCGCCGAAATGCATTCCGCATACCACCGCATTTTGTAATTTACAATGTTTTCTAATTGGCCGTAACCCGGAATGGCTATCGATTACAGACAACCATAACTTCATTCGTCTTTCGTCCGACGGCATCCCGTAAAAAAAAGCATGTTTGGGATCACCTTTTCTGGACAGAGTCACAGCCGTTGACTATACACTTTGGAGCCATAATTACAACTGAAGAAATGGTATTCCTTTTTTTTTTCATTTTTTTCTTTATTGTTTCGAGTCCTGCTTATTTCAGGGTAGGGCACGCAAATCGAAATCAGGAAAAAAAAGGAAAAAAATTTAGAAACTGGTAGTTTTTATCTTTATTTAAGCCAAAAGTCGAAAATTATGCTAATGAGCTGATCATACACAAAACAAAGAAAAGCTGATTTCAAATCTTGCCGCTTGCCGACGCCAAGTAGCAGGAGCTTAGGCCGTTTGGCAGGTAGATGGCGAATGAGTCAAGTCGACTTTCTACCCGTTCTCTTGAAAGTAAAACGGAAATATCTTTTAAACAATTCAATTTAGGTATAGGAACATTTATTAACTCAGCAATCATTTTTTAATTCTTTGTCTTATATCGACGTAAAAAAAATTACATGGGAGACATAGGAATCATCGAAGTGTCCAGTCCTTAATATAAAGTAGTCCATGTTCAAACGCGTCCGATAAAAAATTTAGGATATTAGCTATATTAATTGACATGGAATTGATACTTTATCCCATACACCAATTACGCCAAGAGCGCCAGGCGAACTTGTAAGCAATGAGTGTGGTCTTCCGGTTGGCTGCCAATAGGAGCTTAATAACTGGTTCCGGAAGATTTTTCCCTTCAAAACGTCTCTTGACAACTTCCAGGCGGTCAGAAGTAAAGTCGGCTTCATGCAGAGTGGGCGTGGGTAGCCCAAAATGATAGTAACAGGTTCCCCGATGGCCTGAAGATGCCTGGGGTTGCCGAGGCCAACTCCAGAAGAACCGGAAACCAAGGCTGGCTAGGCCAGTACGGTAAAACAAGAATTAATTCCAACTTCTCTCTCCTTATCTTGGATAAGCAATTCTTGATCAGGAAGAATGGGAAAAACACATAACCTTACAACCCCACCCAACTGAATGACAGCGCATCGTTCAGGGACGCCCCTGGTTGTGGAAACCAGCTGACAAATTCCGGTGTCTGTGCGTTCCAAGATGCCGCAAATAGATCTATGCTGATCGCCCAATTCATCGATATGGCCCTGAAGGCTGTCTTTGCCAGTTGCCAATCGCTCGCATCGTGGCTGCGTCTCGACTCCGTGTCTGCAATCGAATTTAGAGACCCCGGAAGGTAAGTTGCTTGAAGTAAAATCCCCCTTGCCTCGCACCACGAAGCCATTTCTATTGCTAATTTACACATTTCTTTAGATCTTGTGCCCACCGCCTTATTCACGTATGTTACCGCCGTCGTGTTGTCCATCATGATCAATACGGCTGTATTCTTTATCGAATGGGCGAACGCCTGAAGCGCATTAAATGCGGCCTGCAATTCTAATTCGTTTATGTGTCGCTTGTTATCCGCGGATGACCAGGGGCCATTCGCCGTTATATTATTACACGCTGTGCCCCACCCTAGTAGAGACGCGTCGGAACAAATAGTGAGTGAAGGTTCAGCTGTGGCTAGAGACTTGTCATTGACGCAAGGTAAATGAACCACCCACCAACGAAGGTCTACGATTGCACCCTCTGAAAGGCTCACCTTGCTATCAAGTTCCGCCGTGTGCTTTAAATAGTCGTTATAAAGCCTTTGCAAATTGCGGTAGTGGGCTCTTGCAAAAGGCACCGCTGGTATCGCCCATGAAAAATTCCCCATCACGCTAGCAATTTCCCTCAATGAGAACTTCGATTGAGAAATAAGTTTTCTACATTAGGCAATCAATGAATTTACTTTAGATTGGTAAAGCGACAAGGACATTGTGATTGTGTCGACAATCAGTCCTAAGAACTCAATATTTTGGGACGTCTCATAAATCGATTTTTCCTCATTGACAATAAACCCTACCGTCTTCAAAACCGATCTGACGAGGCCGACGTCCTCTGTCAAACTCTCCTTGGATGACCCTAAAATTAAGATGTCGTCTAAGTAGATCACCAGTCTGATCCCTCTTTCCCGAAAGAAGGCAACCAAAGGTTTCAGCAATTTAGTAAAGGCTCACGGGGCCGATGAAAGTCCAAAGGGTAGGCAGTTAAATTGATAAATTTTCCCCTACCATCTAAATTGTAACAATTCTTGATCTGATAAGTGCATCGGCACTGTAAAATAAGCATCTTTTAAATCTAGTTTTGCCAGCCAGTCAGCTGGTTGGATCTAGATTTCGGAATGACAAAGAGACTACTAATAAACACTGGATTCGCCACCTCCGATACCGCCTCTTTTTCAGTAAATTAGCTACATCCTCGTTGCATAAAATAGTCTGAGATTCCCCTAACGCCATATTACTCGGTTCAATTACTTGTACAGGCCTCTCAATCAAGTCTAATTTTAAACCACCAGAAACCACATCAAGAATCCATGGCTCCTTAGTAAATTGACCCCAATACTGTACAAAATCTCTTAACCTATCGGCTACAATAGGCTCGCTCTCCTTCTCTACATTTAATGATCTAAAAAGAACGACATCATACCTTCCGCGGTTGTTGAATTGATTATTGAAGCCTCTTGTTGAAGTGGTTCCCCTCTGGGAAGTGATGGATGAACCCGGCTGATGGTTCCGGAAGTTGAACGTGCCGCCATTGCTCACGTAGTTTCCGTGCTGGCCACCACGGAATGATCTACCACTGCTAGATCGGTTTAAGGGCCCGCTCATGTGGCCAATAGAATTCAGGGCTGCTTCGTCATTTGCTGCCTTAACCATCCAACTTGATCTCAGCCAACGCGACGAAACGGTAGGACAAATGTGACCATCAATTCGTTGCACCGTTTCGTTGCGTCTTCTAGACACCGCTACGCGTGCTGCCCTCAATGGCACAATTTTAATTCTTTCGCTCTGTCAACAGCAGACGTTTTGGGCGCGAAAAATCATGTAAACAGTATTTTGTGGTATATTTGTGGAAAAGAAATGGGGAAACCTAATAGAAATCGAGATTCATTGAAGTCCATTAATAAAAAATTAAGAAAGGAAAGAAGTGCGGTTTTAAGAAGACGCAACTTGTCTGAAGTGGGTAGAGGAAACGGTTGCAAATTGATGAGCGAAGCGAAAAAACGGAGAAATTATCATTCAGATCAAAGATTTACAGGGCACTCCTTCTTTGAATCTTCCTGTAAGCCCCACTGCTGCTTCCCCCATTCCTTCAAGCTGTCCTCCGCTAAATGCTGATGATACTTGGATTGTCATCTTTAGGAAAGAGATCGATGGGACCACTGTTAAGGTTTAATAGAAGTTAAAGATGCATACATGATTTACTTGAAATTTTTTTTATTTCAGATGAAATTTCCAAAATTCCATGAAAATCGAGTTGGTGGGCTAATCACTATCAACGGAGAAAAGTACTTATGTGCCGCCATTCAACAAAAGGGTTCTCAGCAAACTGCATGCTAGAACTTACGTGACCCTATATTATTTCGTCAACTTTTCTAAATTCAGGTACAATGGAATTTTAACTGAAATTGTAGTCTACTTAACGATAATTTATATTTTAGATAAAATTTTTAAAATTCTACAAAATTCGAGTGAGTGGTCTATTCCTATTAACAAGAAAAAAAATGTATGTTAAACTTACCTGATTCCTTTATGGCTATCTACTCTAGTTCTGCTGTGAATGAGCCTGCGTACTCCAAAAAAGATCATTCCTTTTATCAAGTCTTCTATAATACAGGTAACATTGGATTAAAGATGCGAATATGGCATATATAACAAAGTTTTTATTTTAGATAAATTTCTCAAAATTACACAAAGATTGAAGAAATGGAATATTCACTAAAACTAGAAAAATATTAAGCGGATGTCCAAAGGAAAGGTCCACAATGCACAACAAAAGAAAACTATCTTTGAGTGTTATTGTTGGTATTGAGTGTTCATCTTGATACGAGGTCAATGTTTTCAAGTGAGTGATCTATTCCTTTTAACAAGAAAAATAATGTGTGATTTAAAAAAAAATAATTCCTTTATGGCACTCTAGTTCTGCTGTGAATGAGCCTGCGTACTAAAAAAAGGATCCTTTCTTTTATCAAGTCTGCTATAATTCAGGTAAGATTGAATCAAAGATGCAAATGTGGCATATACAGTACCCACCACAAGTGTTAGAAAATGCGCGGATACCCGTAAGCCTCCGTGTATATACCTCGCTGATTTGCGAGGTAAATACTGGGGATAGATTTTTTAATTTTTTTTTACAAATACATTTGTTGAAGATGTATTCGTGAAAAAAAAATCAGAACTGTACAAGCCTCCGCTGAGGCTGTACACCACTTTCCAGAAGTATTAGAAATTTTTTTTTTTGTGTGGATCTCTTATGGCGGGATGGATTTTTCCGGCGGGATGGATCCTTTTCAGCATTATGGTAAAGGAATCCCTTGAGATCAAAGATCAAAGGGAAAAAAATTAAAAATTATCACGAAATTCTATCCGCTCCTCAAATTTTTTGGCAAACGATCCCTCCACAATGATGTTTGACGAATACTTTACGTCATTTTTACTCATTAAAAGGCAGAGAAATTGGCACTCGTTTTCTCGGGCCATAGTCGCCATCTAATTTAGAATGAAATAATGAATCGTCATTGATACTGAGTGTTAGAGGATAGCTAAATAATTAAATAACAAATTCATGAGTAACTTTGTTCATAATTAGTACTAACCTGATTCTGTAAATTTCTCATTCTGGATCTTTTTGTGCTAGGACCATTTCTCAGTTCTCTCTTTTTCTCTTTACTCCGTTTAGTCCTTTCAGCCATTTGTTCCTGAAAAATAATTTATGGTTATCGTATCAAATATAAATGTACAAGACTTGCTTGCTTCATACTTTTATGTAATTAGGGAACTTTTGCCCAACCACAATGCTATTTGATTTGTACTTTTGTTGTGAAAGGATCTCTCCAGTTTCAATCACATCATGCTCCATGTCATCATCATAAAATTCATCTTCCATCCTCACATCATTCTCTTCGATCATTCCTAAATGATTTAATTAAACTATCGTGACATTTTAGCTTACGGTAACATTTGAAATATCAAGTATTTTTACATAAATACCTTTTACGATGATTGAGCTAGTTCCAAAGCTTCAGTTAATTGGTAATAATTTGTTAATGTCTCAAACCCCTTAAACAATGCCTTTGAAGTTGATTTTGTTTTGAACGTGTTAAACTTAATGTTTTAACTTGCTTTCCCAATTTTGAATCGCCGGGAAAATTTTTTCAAATCGTTGAAAAAGAGTCTGCTATTGACAGTGCCAAAGATTAAAAATGGTGCCATTGGGGGCAGCACGCGTAGCGGTGTCTAGAAGACGCGACGAAACGGTGCAACAAATTGATGGTCACATTCGTCCTACCGTTTCGTCGCGTTGGCTGAGATCAAGTTGTAACCATCTCTTGAATGAAATGTGAGCCAAAAAGGGAGGTTGATTCCTCCTCGTCAAATTTGCCAGGTTCCGAGAGCAGAGTAGTGAATGAAGGGTTAGTCTGTTTTAAGATATTTGCCCTGCGACGTTCTGTCACATCACTAAACAAGCCTCCCCATAAATTTAAGGCCGTGCGAACCGCCTCACGACTAGCTGAATCTGCCTGCTTTGTTTTCCCAAAGGAAGAGTAACGGACGAGCAATATCGATAATCTTATATTGCAACGCTGAAAGAGATTTCTCCTGAGGGTCAATTAAAGCCTTCGAGGCTGTAGAGTTTTTAAGTGTTTTTAGCCGTCTGTAAATGGCCTCATCTAGCTCGGGGATCTGTAGCTTTACTGATTTCTTACGAAAAATTGGAGTAAATCTATTCCTCCAAACTTTGGCTTCGGCCGAACTAGCTCCTTTGAACATTAACTTCCTTAATTTCTTTGACTTTCTCCTCGATAACTCGAAACTATACTCGTCTGGTCTAGTAGCGTTTGGTTCCCCTGGTTCCGCCCCTGGATTTCCGTCTATTGGGTTGGCTGGCCCATCAACAGCTGGGTCGGCAGGTAGCACGTAAACTACTTCCCTACGGTTTGCAACTGGGGGTGTTTTCCTTGTATGTCTTACGTTACCACTACTCGAATCACTTTCGGAATCTTCAGACGGACTAAAGCTAGACGCCATGACTGAGCTGTAACAGAGCTAGAAAAGATCTGAGGAAAAAGGGGCGTACAACAGACCAAGAAGACCAAAAATTAATTATCGTCTGCTGTAAAGAGCTGAAATAGACTAGGTCAACACAGTTGAAGTCGAACTAATTTTTGAAATACAATTGAGTAGTACTTTGTTTGCGTTAATTCTTTCACAATAAACTGCAGCACGTGTTCTCCAATTAATTGAATAAATTCTTCGCATATATTAACCGATAAATATAGGACACATTTCCCTTTCCTTTATTGCCGTAGTATTTAAGGTGATTGGGTAAAAGTGTGTCGTATTCAGCAATGATTTCTAGCACACCAAGGTAATTGCCGTTTTGGGGGGAGCCAATGATTTGGTTTGAACCACGGAAGGCAAGACCTCTCGATGACAAGAAGAAAATTGCTGATAGCAATCGCTTCAAAATTGATTTCCAACATGATTTTTCGCTTAAGTAGGTTGCAACAAACTACCTGTCGATTCGGGCTTGGCCCTTAACTTTTTCACACCAAAGAAAAAATGTTGTGATAGCGTTACGATGATCTGTTGAGCCTTCGGGCTCATTCAGCATTTGATGGCATTTTTTCCAGTGACAGAATCCAACAGAAGAGGCCAAATTACTTTGGTTTTTCAAAAAAAGAAGCAAGGTAGACAATACAAATTTCCATTTGTAGCTGAAAAAATTAGCCAATCTCTGAATTGTTCTTCGTTATTGATTAACTTCCGGTAAAACATTGTTTGGTTTGCGAATCGTCGTCACCCTTTGGCATCCTCTCTCATTGAAGCTGAAAAGTCTTAGTAATGCTTTGGTTCAAAACGAGGTAATCAATTAAACTTTTATTGCACCTTTCCCATTCAGCCAGATCCCAAGAAAAATTAACGGAACATGACGTGGTTTCCGGATCTGGAAAACTGCCTGCATGATATAGGTATAGTTATAGCCCAAAATTGAATGAATCCATTGAGATCGTTTGCATTACGGAGCAGCCGAGCAGGGCATATTGTAACGATCCGCCGACCAAATAAAAAAAAATTCAAACGGTAAAATTGAACGCGTTGCTTTTATTGCCCTGTTTTTACCCCAAATTTGTTGCCCCGAATGACCCACTTTCTACTTTTATTACTCTGACGTAAAGCCAGCCTTCTCCCGCCGACCTTATATTTTTGAACACGCCTGACCTCGTTTGACTTTAAATTCGACTCTCTGCTTTGCCGTATAAAAGACGGACGAACTTCCCCAGCAGCCAGTCGAGTAACCAGTTGACCAGCGAGGCAGTCATTGAGGCAGTCGAGTAGCCAGTTGGCCAGCGAGGCAGTCATTGAGGCAGTCGAGTCAAGTCGGCAGTCGAAGTCAGCCAGTCAGTCAGTCAGTCTTCTCCCGATTCCTCCCTCAGTCTGTTACCTTTTCCCCTTTGTTTTTGCCGCTGTGTTTTTGTAATCTCATTGGTGTAAAATTAAAATAAACATCGTCATTTCGCAATTGTCTCAATATAATTAAGGTAATTAGTACGCCTTGGTGAATGGGGATTTAAGAATAGGAGTACAAAATCGAATTCAAAATTTCAAAAAATACAGTTAAAAGTTTACAATTACCTCCTACATAGCACACTTCTGCCGTCGGATGTCCGATTCATGGCCGAACATCCGTTTGATACCCATGTACTCTATGAGTAGTTCTAGGGATGTCCGTCGGATAGTAACAATTGAAGTGTAAATGGATGTTCAAAAATTTTATTCTATGGACGTCCATCCAACAGCCAAGAAGATTGTTTAATGTTTTGTTTTTGAATGACAAAATAATTTTTTTTTAAACTAAGGTGGACTTCAATTTTCCACCACAACGTGCTTGGATTGGCACACGGAAGGACTAGCTTGAGTTTGGGGGTTAAGACAAACTCTTGGCTTTTTATAAAATCTTTGAAAAAATAAAAAAATAAATTTTTGAATGAGGAGTTAGGTTTTAGATTTCATTTACATTTTTTAATATCGAGGTGCTCGATAATTTGTATGAGTGATTCGTAGTGTAACAAGAACAGCAAAATATAAACACTAGAATGAAAATAATTCTAAGTCTATGCAGGTTTTCAAAATTGTACTAAGCATATAATTATATAAGAAAGCTGTTAGGCATCGCCAGCAGCAAACATTTCACAATTATTTTACATGATTTCGTAACAAAATATACTTAAAATGATTGTGAATGGGATGGCAGAATGGTTTGTTTAGTTTTTGGAGGGGTTTCCGGAAGGAGAACAAACATGTATGGGGTGGGTGCATTTTAAAATATTACTAAAATTACATAAATAAAATAAATAGGAAAGAGTCTACTAATCTACTGGGTATGGAGATTCTACGGGATGGGGGGGGGGGATTTCCTTAGCTTCGGGGTTTGGTGCACCATGATGGAAATGGGCACAAGCCATATCCATTGATCCCTGGATCGCTGCCAATCGGGCCTTGAATCGGAAGGCACCCCAGGATCTTCCGTTGATTCCAAGAATAGAACGGATTTCGTCGTTCCTGGTGTACCATGATCCAAAGACCCGACAACCAGGGGGAGAATCCTCCCATGCGAAGAATATTTATCATATTTCCGCTGGTAGGCATTCTCCATACTCCCTGGTTGGTCATAGCAGAACACGACGTCGACCATCACCCGGGAACCGGATAATTGAAATTCAACATCCGGTCTTAACCTTTGCCCGGGGAAGGCATTGTTGATCGTGACGTCGTGTCCCTGCTTGACTAGCAGCGACTCCAAGAGATCTTGCATGGTGTTGTGCCTCTTGGTGGCGAGCTGGAGACCTTCTTCACAGTGGTTAAGCACATGAAACCCGGTTTCATTTTCCTTTCCGCATCGGCGGCAACTCGTATCTTGCTCCTGTGAGCAAAACCACGAGTGCCCCCGAAGAGGAAGGATGTCGAGCCGGGCCCTGTGAAGATATCTCCAGTCTCGGAAAGAGAGGGGCGTACGGCAAGATACCAGGTGAGCCATGTCTTTCGACAAAATATATAATATTTCGACGAAATATGATGGCAGAATGGTCAGAGTGTCCGACTTCGATGCGGGAGAACTGGGTTCGAATTCTTACTCGGGAAAGTGCATTTTTCTTATAATATCTTATTTATAGCCAAAAGAAGTCCTTTCGGATGTTCTTACAATGTCCGATGGCATCTTCCCGGAAGGTTTTGTAATATTCAATCGATACCCGAGGGACATCCAGTTTTGAGATCGGGAAGTTCCACGGATGTCCGTTGGATATCACTCTTATCCGTTTTGGATGAACTGCGGATGTCTGTGTGACTGACCTGTGCTATGTGGGCTATGTCGACCGCAGTGAAGTCTTTGCAGAGCTCTGATGCTTTCGCCGATAAAAAATTATCAAAATTATCCTCATAATCCTCATCTCCCAGTTGACCATCCACGTCACTTTCTTGACTTTCACTGGTATCACATTCATTGGTATAAACACAACACGAGTTGTAGCGAGCTAGCTCTGCCCGGGTGAGCTTTTCCATTCGCTCAGCCCGAGTGAGCGAATGTTCTAGGTTTACAGCACTCATGGCGGCAGGTTCAGTAATCGCAACTGTAAATACGCTATAGTCAATGGCTTTGGTCAAAGTAAAAGTAAGCTCCCGTATAAGACTAAAATAGTTTGGGTTCTATAATTTGTAGGAATAATTTTTAATCATTTTATCCCCAGAAGCGGGCCCTGTTACTATGAGTAAGTTAACAGGTCAAAGGGACTTATGACGTGGCTGAAAAAACATCCAAGGTGACAGTTTAAAGTGCCATAATCTGTTCAACTACGAATGCTGCAATCACTGAAAAAACAGCTAAAGTCCTAGTTCAGAATCCTATTATCAGTGCAACTGGTAGTGTTAATAGTCGTGCAAACCACCGAAACCCAAACTCATCAAAAGAGCCTTTGCTCAAGTTACCTTCCTTTAAAAGTAAGTAAGCTCCCGTTTAAGACTAAATGGTTTTGTTTCTATAATTTGTAGGAATAATTTTTAATCTTTCTATCCCCAGAAGTGGGCCCTGTTCCTAGGAGTATGTTAACAGGTGACAGGACTTGTGACATAACTGAAAAAACATCCAAGGTGACCGTTGAAAATTCTATAATCCGAGCAACTGCGAATGTTACAATCCCTGAAAAAAACAGCTAAAGTCATAGTTCAGAATCCGTTTATCAGTGCAGCTGGAAGTGTTACGAGTCTTTCAGACCACCGGAGCCCTAATACATTACAAGAACCTCCACCCAAGTTACCTTCTGTTTGGGCAAAACAGCCTTCGCTGTCACTGCCCATTCAAACTACAAGTAAGTCTCCATTTAAGATAACGGTGATTAAACAGGGAAACGTTGAAGGTAATGAATACACTTTTTTCCATGACAATTGAAGTGGTCAGTCAGATACGAATTAACGCTCCTGTTTTTGTAGGTGCCAAACAACAGCTTTTTGGGCCGTCGTGCACTGTCAAGGCCGATGAAGATCAGTCGCTGGTAAACGGTTTATCCAAGGAAACTTCTAAATCCCTTGTTTTCTGTGTTATGTTTGTGTTTATTTAACACTGTCTACGCTCCAATTTTTAATCGAAGCTACAAAGAATTAAAAAATACAAATCGATTGTCATTGAACAGCGAATTTGGCTTTGTAATTATTATTTAAATGTCAATTAGACATTGAGTTTTCACGAATTATTATAAATATAGAGGTTACGACACACTAGAGATAACAGGCTGTAATAGAGCTCTGTTTTCAAATGCTGTATAATTTCGCCAGGCATTCGAATTTCCCTCCATTTCGAATGATCGCCAGCTGATTGGGCCATCTTACATTTAAAGGATTAAGAGTCAGCACATGACTATGACTAACTGCTGACTATGACTTTAGCTGTCTTTTCAGTGATTGCAACATTCGCAGTTGCACGTATTCTGGCACTTTCAACTGTCACCTTGGATGTTTTTTGAGACACGTTAAACCGCACCGACCTACCTATCTGATAAATACCTGATCGGTAGGTGCTTTTCAAGCGGTTTTCTTTCGTTCAAAATACCCACTTTAAAAGATATGGCCCAGCCTTAGCTTAAAAAAGGGTGGGCAAGTGAAGGAAAATAAATTAAACTATGATGTATTGCTTCAAAACAACAATAGAAATTCTTCTACATCTTTAAACTTTGCGTGTTCGAATAAAATAGCACAAATGTTATCGATGAAGATTTCGAGTACGAAACAGAAATACTAATTTGATTTTAAAAAATGACACTCAATGCTTTACTAAATGGAAAGTAACATTCATTACCAGAGTCATTGAACCGAGAGAGAGTTGAGAGAGACTTATAGAGTTGCCAACCCCCCGAATGATTCCTTCCAAACATTATTCAATGTATTTTTCTGACTTGCCAATGAAGCGGATACTACTTAATGTCTAACAAAGATGGTACAATACCTTTTTCTTTATGCAGATGGTCCAAAATAAAGTTAACTTCAATTCGCGCTAATACGTGTGTGTGAAGCACGTTTTCAGTAGGGGAGACCGGGGCTATATGGGACAAAAAAATAAAAAGTAACTTTAAAAATTTTTACTGGTTAAAAAAATAATTATCATTAAACTTGTTGTATTCATGTTAAACCTTATCATGTCCTCTATTTAAAGATATTTTTAAATATGGTTTTGTCCAATACACAATTCTCTAGCCAATTATTTAATGAAAGACCTTTTTTTGTTGAACACTAAAACATTACGGGGTTACCTGGGACAGCTCCATAAAATTCTTTTTTATCCTAAAATAATTAGATTTATTTAAAGTTATTATAGCCATTCGATTACGAATTATATTTCGCGTCGGGTAATGTGTAACATTTATCGAAAATGAATTGTTACAATTCTAAAAATAGTTTAAACTTTTTTTTCTTCAAAATTTTCCTTTTTTGTTATGGGGGTTGGCTTTAGCTGCAAAAAGGGAGGGATTTTTTTAAATCGATAGTTACATGTTATAAATACTTAATTGTTTTTCCCATCGATTGTAACTAGAAGTAGATGTCATGCAGTCAGTCAATTCAATTTATCATGACAGAGTTTCCCATATTTCGTCTTAGTTTTCAAGGTATTTCTTTACATTGCCAGATTTTTATTAACTAATAGTTATTTATTGGAATCTTTATATTTGTAGATGGTTCGTAACTATAAGAGAAAGAACATTGATCAAGTAACTGAATGTCAAGCAAAAGATATTGTGATGAAAGAGAAAGCAAGTGGCATTAGTTTTCAAAAGTTAGCTATAAAAGGCATGTCAAAATCAACTATCCATCGTGTGTGTCAAAAGATTTCTCAAATTGACCCAAATCATACTTCACTAAGAGGAAGTTTTCATCGTCGACAAGTATTATCTCCAAAACAGGAAACTGCACTTGCAGCTTATCTTATAGTCGCTCAAAAGTTGAATCATGGTCTCACACCTGCAGACACGAGAAAACTTGCCTTTGTATATGCTAAGGCTAATCAAATTGTCATTCCTTCTGGTTGGCAGCTGAGAGAAGAAGCAATGATCAAGATAAAAAATCCAGTCAATTGTAAACATTGAACTTCATTACAATAAAAATGTATCAAGAACATCGTTGTTTGTGTTTCCTGTTTTTATTACAGCCAGAAATGAAATTATATGCCAGCCAGAAATGAAAAATAATTACAAAAAAAAAGGCTACTCGATATATGAACAAGATGTCTGAATAATTTTCTCAAGTTTACAAGGAATTGTTTTAATGAGTTCAGTGACGAATTCCTCAGTGCACACATTATTCCAACTTAATGAAATCTGTTCCCAAAGATTGTTTTGATTGAAAACCTTCACGTTACCCCTACTGAAATTGTTCATCATCTTAAACCAAACATCCTCAACGGGCATGACATCCCCAAAGTATTTGGGCCAATCAAGAAAAGTCATTTTTTCTTTATTGCCTTTTGCAAACTCCATAACTGCTTTACTGCGATGAACTGGAAACCTAATTACAAGATAATTGAAATAAATTTAACATCATATAAATATATTGCACTATTGCTGTTACCAATCATGAACAAGTCCAATTGGTTGTGATTGATCTTTATCGCTCAAAGGTAAAATATGTTTTTGTAGGATCTCCTTATATGTTGCTGAGTTGAACTTTTCGTTGACTCGCAACAAAAGAGCCTTTGGATGCGATGATGAAACACAGCCCCAAACTAATACAGTGTTATGTACTTCTCTTTCTGAGCCAAAGTATAATGATATCTTGCCTTGATCATTGTAGCTGCAAGTATAGGTAACATATTAATGAAATGACAGTAAAAAAAATATCTTTGGCACTTCAAACAAAATATATCACCTAAAGCGTTGGGTATCTCCGTAGGCAACATCACCAACGTAATTTTTTATATGTCTTAAACAATGGATAGCCCCATTTTCCCTAGTCTTTTTCATTTCTTCGGTTATTTGTGGCCGAAGCTTGTTTGCATTAATAGATTTCAAAGCAAATCTAGCTAATGAATATAATTTAATAAATGTTTGATGAACTAAATTATATTTAAAATTTTTAAAAAAGTATTTATATATGATTAATAATTATTTAATTCCTAAACAATTCAATATTTTCATGACAGGAATAATAATGTAAACAGTTATCTCATCCAAGTCTAGAACGCGGATCTCCCGCGTCGCCGACGGAAACGTATCCAATAAGCAACTTACAATTTACTAATAGATAGCTAGCATACTGAGAAAAATAATTTGGTGTTTCCATGTGACCCGATTACCCGACCCGATAATGACAATAACGAGTAATGGAAAGACTCTATTTTGTATTGCAAAAATTGTTCTACTTAGCCGGGGGTTAGGGAAGTCTAAAGATAAACAGTCTACACTTTTTCCAGACATTTAATACCTAGGGCAAAAAAAGGGTGGGTGGACTAATAGTACCTAACCCCCCTTATAATGATTTTGCGCCAAAACCATCCTACCTCTCCTTAAAAAGGTAAACTATTAATTTTTTCGACCCAAAGATGGCTTTAAAAAAAAATTGGTGTTCACCTTTTTGTGCAGGATACTGTACTTGGTACACAGCCACAGTCTTCTATCCGCCAGAGGTTCGATGCCAGTTTCAGTATATAGGAGTTTGGTCGGAGTTGAGGGCCAGACTCCGGGAGCCCAGTATTATTCTGAGGATAGATCGGGAGACTACATCTATTTTTTCCTTATTCGATCTGCTGGCCGAGACGTAGATGATGAGGCCGTAGTCTATGCGGCTGGGAACTAGAATCTTGTAGAGCGTACACAGCGATTTGATAGAGGGGGGCGTAGGTGGATTTAGTAATTATTGTTGATGTTGAGTGTTAAAATAAAGGATAAAGTTTAGAATGAGTTTGAACATATCTATATTTCACCTCATATAGCGTTCTTAAGTATTAGGAACAATGTAATAAGTATATTGGAGGACATTACCGGCTGGTGACCTATGAAAAAGTAAGAAGAGAGAAGAGTAAATTATAGCAGACAGCTTTTGACACATATGATTAACGCCCCCTGTTTCGCCATCGGATTCCGCAACCGGAAACGCAGGAGTTACTGAACGCGGCTGCGCTAACACCTGGTCTCAACTTTTTAGTTGACGGGAGGATAGTAATAGTGTCACGTGGAAATCACGTGACGTACGCGTGAGACACACCCCACACTCATCTCCTTCTTGGAAACAAGCAAGGGCGAATGTACGAGTACATTTGTCTGAATGTTGCGTTAGCAGCACAGGACGTTTACACCTTCTCTAACGCTTCGGGGAAACAAGCAAGGGCGAATTTACTCAAACGTTCGGCCTTGCTTTGTAGTAAATGGTTAAGGGTATCTTCTTCTTTCGTAGAAACAAGCAAGGGCGGATGTACTCGTATAACCGGCCTTGCTCAGTAATAAGTCATACCGGTTATCTCGATTGTTCGTAGAAACAGCAAGGGCGAAAGCACTCGATGATTCAACCTTGCTGTTCGCCTACCATAAATAGGCGATGTAGTGTCTCTTGAATGGAATGTTCTTACTTGACGTCCTAAAGTGTGGACGTCCTAATACACTCGTGTTACACATCACCCCCAAGTGTAACAATAGTTTACTGATGCCTGGAATAATGGAACCTGGTCTGAGAAAAAGCAACATAACATAATACGCTTCTAAATAAAGGGAATTGTGAAACGACCTGGTCTAGAAATGACAATAGGGTTTAAACAAAAAAGAAAAAAGATGTGTTCAATGTCTGCAAATGGCCTTAGATATTTGTTTCCCCTCTTTTTTTTTTCTTACTGCTTTATCTCCCTATGTTCGGCAGGAATCGTGTGTCTAGCGTTACCTTACCGAATTGAGTTGTAAATAATTAAAGTTGATGACACAAGTTTTTCGATTGCGACGCTGACTGTATTGACTGACTTGTTGGGTAGCTAGATTGAGAGAGACCGGCCCGACCCCCTCCAAAATATGACATTGACACCAGGGGGGGAAGGGCACAAAGAATCAGTACAGTCGGGCGGGTGACAAGGGGCCACCTATCGGGGGCCCCGAAGATCGTATTCCCGTAAATGGGCCGGAATCCTGGTTGTTCGGCCGGATCTCGTCGTCGGCCGTTGGGGACGTCTTTCGTTTCCAACATACTCCCAACCAGAGCCCATGCCTTGGGCCTCGACCTCGCCGACGTCAGTTGCGGCCGGATTGGCCACATGATCATCTTCTTGGACGTCAGCTGGATCGATCGGAAGCAATGGGAATGGAGCCGGATCGGGTGGATTTGGAAATTGCGGAGCAGTTGCTTCAGCTGGCTCCGGATTCAATACACCGTCTGCGATCTCCACATCTTCCGGTTGATCTTCTCTCAGTTCTACGGGATACAAACATTGAATGGCTCGGGTTAATAAATTACCGGATGGAAACTTGACGATCGCGGATCGGACTAAGCCGTCGCAGCTGGGGAGTAATTCCTTAACTACTCCCGTCTCCCACATGAGTCGTTTGGAAAGTTTGTCGTGGATTACGACAACTTCTCCGACGCGGATTTTTCTACCCGACGCTCCCTTTGCGTGAAAATTATCCAGCTGCATCAGGTAATCGGAGACGAACCGCGATCACAAGTTGCTGACGTAGTCACGCCTGTTCTGATCCATTTTCACAAGTAGTTCACTTGTTGAATCGGGATCCAATAGGTTGACTGCTGGCTCCGGCGTAGCACAAGTTGAACGACGATTGTTGAGAAACTGATTCGGAGTGATCGGGAGCGGATCGTCCACTCCTTCGCCAATGTAGTTCAACGGTCTCGCGTTAATCACACTTTCCGTTTCGATTAAACTCACTTCCAGCTCGTCGTACGCGAGACATGCGCGCCCGTTGGATCGTCTCAAAAGATCTTTCGTGATCCTCACCATCCTCTCCCAAAATCCGCCCCACCATGGAGCGAGGCTAACAGAGAAGATCCAGCTGGTTCTTCTCATGGCGAGGAGGTCGTGAACGGATGGGTCGGATCGAATGTTTTTAAGATATCGAGACACACAGCGGAATGTTTGGGCGTTGTCACTGTACATCACTGACACTGGGCCTCTTCTGGCGGAGAATCGACGGAAAGCTAACAGAAAGGAGCGAGCCGTCATGTCCTTGGTTAACTCCAGATGAATCGCTCTCGTCACGGCACAAGTAAAGATGCACATGTAACTTTTGGGTTGCTTTTTGTTGACTTGTTGTGTCGGATCCGGTTGGTCGCCATCGTCTTCTTCTTCGGGAGCTTCTTCGGTGGGAAGCTCCGCTGCATCCGGGTTCTCTTCTTCTGGTGGAGGTTCTGGAAAGACTTGTTCGACGGATGGCGCCGACTTGGATTTCCTTTTCGGAGTCGCGTTTTTGTAGTACAGCGGGCCAGCGAAATCGGTTCCGGTTATTTCGAATGCCCTGGCATCGCGGAGTCGGTTGGCTGGTAGCGGCGCTGCTATTTGTCGGAAAGGAGGTGAAGTCAGCTTCTGGCACTTCACGACCAAACGTTTCTCACTTGTTGGCGTCCTTTCACGATCCAATATTTTTCTTTCAGTTCTGACAGTGTCGTCTTTACTCCTGTGTGTGAATTAAATACATGTTTGTTAGTTATTAACATTTTTACAACAGGATGGTTTGCTGGGAGAAGGATCGGTGGTTGAATGTCTCGATCCCTGAGGGCGAGGGCCACTCTTCCAATGACTCGGATGAGTCGATCTCGATTGTCCCAGACCGGTCGGAGCGATGCGATTTTCTCCTTTGGGTGAATCTGCAGTCCGAGCTGGAGTGTCCGAAAAGCTTTGGGATAGCGTTCTATTTGGAGCTGTATGCAGATGGCTAGCTCCGCTTCATTCAGCTCTTCGGTGACTATCTTGTCGATCGTTATTTCTTTTCCGGCGACTGTAATGACTTCTTTTAGTTCAAGTCCTGGGTCGCGCGTTCGTTTCTTCATACGGTTGAGTGCTCTGAGGACACAGGCTGTTCTGAAAAGTAGTTTTGTCCATGTAGAGGTTTTGTCGAGGTACCATTCAATCGGCTGGGCTGTTTCGACTGCAACAAAGGAGACAGTTGCCGTTTTCTTTGTCTCCTCTTCCTCGATTTTCTCTTGAGTTTCGGTGGAGTGGTTTTCTGGAGAATTCGGCCATTCGCTTTCTCCTTCTGTCAGCCAGGCTGGTCCGTGCCACCAAAGTTTCGATTCCACCAGCGCATGCGCTGGCGCTCCCCGCGAAGCGAGATCGGCTGGATTCTCCAATCCGGGGCATTGTCTCCACCAATCCGCGTTGGAAAATTTTCTGATGGTTTCCACCTGGTTTCGCACGAATGGTCTCCAACGATAAGGATCTCCTCGTATCCATCCAAGTGTGACGAGGGAGTCTGTCCAGTAAGTCGTTTTCCATGACTCGGTGTGAAGGGAGGTTCGGATTTTATCTCCTAAACGAATTGCTAACAAAGAGCTTAGTAGTTCGAGTCTGGGTAACGTTACTTTCTTTTTTGGGATAGGTGCCACTCTGGTTTTGCTTGCAAGGAGGATGGTGTAAGGAATTCCGTTCTCCAGTCGGAGCCGTGCGTAGGCTACTGCTCCATAGGCTGCTTCTGATGCATCGCCGAACACGTGAATTTCTGCGGAGACGATGGAAGTTTTTGAATATCCAATCCATCGTGGGATCTCCAAATGATGTAGATCCTTCAGGCCTTTCATGATGCTGCTCCAGGTGTTCTTCACTTCGGGTGGGGCGTCATCGTCCCAACCTATGTCTCCTTCCCAAAGTTTTTGATAAATTATTTTTAAAAGTAAGGCTGTAGGAGCTAGGAAACCAATTGGGTCGAATATCCTTGCTGATATGCTCAGAATTTTTCTTTTGGTGATTTTTTCTCCTATCTGCACGGCTGCTTCCATTATAGATGTAGGGTCAAATTTAAATGAATCGGAGCTCGTGTCCCATCTAAGACCCAGTGCCTTTTGCTGGCCGTCTATTGTGGGTATAAGAATTCCGACAATCTGGTTCGACATTTCTTTTTCGGTGAGAAAGTCACGGAGCTGCTTGTTGTTTGTTGCCCAGCTCCTCATGTTGAGTTGGGCCTCTGAGAATAACGTGACGGTTTCTTCTACCGTAGTTATGGCTGTTGGCACGTTGTCTGCTCCTCCGAGGTAGTCGTCTACGTAAAGCTGCTCTTCTATCTGCTCGACTGTCGTAGAAAATCTAGATTTGACTGAGAGCAAATGTTTGTTAATAGTGACTCTTAAAAGGAATGGACTTGAGCTTAGCCCAAATGGAACTCTTTTCCATTTGTACGCGATGAAATCGGAGTTGGGTTCTTCCGGTTTTCTTGGCCATAAAAATCTGACAGCTTCAGCGTCTTCGGGCTGCAGCGCGATGTTGAGAAAGGCCTTTTCGATATCCGCAATCCAGGCGATCCGGTTCATCCGGAAGCGCATTAAGACCGAGAGGAGATCAGGATTAAGATTTGGTCCGGTCTCCAGAACATCGTTGAGGCTCGGTCCATATTTGCATCTTGCGGCGCCGTCGAAAACTGGTCGGATTTTTGTGGTGGCCTTGTCTGTTCGGTAGACTAGATGATGCGGTAGATAAGTGTGGAGGCCATCGTAATTGAAATCAGCCTCTTCTACAAATCCGTTTGCTATGAGTTGTTCGATTTCTTTTGTGTAGTTGGACAAGTCGACTGGAGATTTTCGGAACTTGTGCAGCATGCTTCTCAGTCTTACTGCTGCCATCTGGTGGTTGATTTCCAGTCTCCATCTGTCAGTCGTCCATGGTATTGGCGTGCAATATCTGCCGTCTTCAAATCGCGTGATTTCTTTGCAGAAGGAGCGGAATGGATCGTCCTTCTCCACAGCAACGCAGTCGTTTAAGTTCGCGAAATTTTCTAGACGCCAAAATAACGACATATCAAAATTTAACTTCTCCATTTCAAACCTTTTACTTTCTTTTGTTGAGTCGAAAAAGCAGATTTGTTCAGAATTTTCTGGTAGTGGAAGGAGACTGGAATTTCCTGTCTCCCTGCTTTCCGACTTGTTGGATTGGATGCTGTTAAAAATTTCTGATGGCTGTGAGGTGATCTGTGGTAGAGAGCAATATGAATTGATTAGTAGTTGACTGACAATTGATTGACTTTGCTTCGATGTTGTTTCTTGGGATGGACCGCCGATGACCTTTCCAAGTTTCGAACTGTAGGCTCTGAGTCCGCACGGGCTTGTAATTGCTGGCTCGTTGAACATGATGTTGAACATTTCGTCCATTCCAACAAGAATTCCGACGTCCTCGTCTCCTCCTTCACGTTCGAAGCGGTCGTCTGCCAAATTTTCATTTTCCAACCACAGCTTTCTTGCAAATTCTGTAGTTTGGTACGGGCCGGTGCTTCCTACTTTGTCGGTTGCCTCCAAAGCTTCTATGCGCACCGTTGGGGCTCCTGGCCAGGTGCCCCGCACCGTCATTTCGACCACGTTGTGAGTTTCTGCTGGAGGGGCCTCTGTCTGGCGGAAGGCCCTGGTCGCGATTTGTTCCACCTGGATTATCTTCAGTTGAAGTTCTCTTGAAATCTGCTTTTTAATCCATGTTCTATGGCTGCCGTCGTCGAGGAAGAGAATTGCTCGGATCTGCTTTCCGTATGGGCCTAAAATGTAAACGGTTGCTGTTTTGAGAATAATCTCACCAAAGGAGCTTGCGCACGCTGTAGTTGAGCTGCTTCCAGCGGTCGGTTTATTTGGAATTATAGTTGAGGATCCGAATCTGGTATCTTTCTCGGCACACAAGGATGTGTGGTGCTTTGCTCGGCATCGCTGACACCTGCGGGGATTGAAACAAACGGTGGTCTCGTGTTGACCGAAACAGTTAGAGCATCTTCTTTCGTTGGTGATGACTGCCTTTTTTTCTTTCAGCTCCATTGGGCAATTCGTGGCCCAATGCATCTCCTTGCAGAACACGCAGGGCAGCATTGGCTTTCTTGAAGATGATGCTGTCGCTTCTCTTGTCTTGTGGTGGGCTGCCATTTCTTCTTGTTTTGCTTGGATGTTTTGTTTGTGGAGTCGGCTTGCTGCTGACTCCGAGCTGGGAAGCTGTCGGTGTTGTTGCTGGTGTTATTTTTGCCGGTTGCGGAGAATTTTGGGCCGGCTTTGGTGTAGTAGCTCTCAGACGGCTGAGTCGCTCTCCAGCTTCAACTTGCTCTTCGATAAATTTTAACACTTGATAAATGTCTGTTACCTTGTTTGTTGCGGATTCGGCCCACTTTGCTTGAAGTTTGAGTGGGATCGAGCGTAAAATGCTTGATCCAAGGAGGCATCCGTGGCTCGTTCTTGCAACTCCCAGTGCCTCCAACGCATTGATATGTGATTGGATAGTCAGCTGGAAGCACCTGAGCGCCGCGGCATCAGCTATGTCTTTCACTGGTTGTAGCGTGGCTAATTTGTGGGTGTGGGCCTCGATCAGGACGTCTGGTTTGCCGTACATCGCCTTCAGTAGATTTACTGCAACGGTGTAGTTAGCGTCTGTCAGCTCCAGGTTCTCCACGCACAGCTGTGCTTCACCTTTCAAGTAGTCTTTAAGATATCCAAATTTTTGAACTGCCGGAATGGTTGATTCATGGACGGCTGCGTTGTAACCTTCCCAAAAGGCCGTCCATTCCAGCACGTCCCCTTTGAATGGTTTAATTTGACGTTTTGGGAGCTTAGTCGATGTAACTGCGGCTGGAGCTGCTGGTGCTCCTGGTGCGGCTGCTGCTGGAATGGCGGCAATCAGTTGTCGGAACAAGTTCTGTTGATCTTGAAATTCTTGTTGACGGATGATTCTCTCTTGTGATCTTGCAGCGTCTTGATCGATTTTTTCTTGGGCCCTTATGGCGTCCTGATCGGCCATTTCTTTGGCCCTGATGGCGTCTTGATCGGCTTTTTGCCGTTTTCTTTCTTCAGCTTCTTTGAGTGCTTTGAATTCATCCTTTTTTCGCCTGACGATCACGTATGCAGCGTTGCACCCATCCTCCAGAGTGATCATGCTTTCGACCTCGGCATCGAATTGTGCACGGGTCGCGTTTGATGCTTCCATGTCTCTGGCGACCGCTTCTGAGAGTCGATTGTATTTAACTTGCATGCTTTTTAGACTGGTTTCAGCTCCTAGCAGTATATTGTAGATTGTTAGGTCTATTTGTACGATGTCGTATTGCTGGATGTTGTGGATCCAGCGTCTGACGTGACCCTTGATGGCCCTCCGGGACGTTTCGTTCGTTGGGGTGGTCATCTTGGGTGTGATTGGAGGAAAAAAAAATAGTTATTAATTTGTTTTTGTTTGATTTCTAATTGTTAAGCCTGTTTTTTTGTTGTTGTTTGCTTGAGGTGTCTGCTTCCAGTTCTGAGTGCAGCGCCTCTTGCGGTGTTTTTTTATTCAGTTGCTGCTTCAAGTTCTGAGTGCAGCGCCTCTTGCGGTTGTTGTTGGAGAGTGAAAGTTTTTCGTCTCTCCCTTCTCTCAGTAGGTGGCGTGACGAGCGGCGGGTCGGCTAAGTTTTGGCTCGACCCTAGTTCATCTAATCGCCTTCGGAATGCTGTGTTCTGTCTGCTGAGAGAAAAAGAAAAGGGTTTTTGTTATGGAGTTCAGCTGTTGCTTATCTCCCAACTGATGTAAGAAGGCTTTTTTTTTTGTTGTTTCGATAGTATTAGAGTAAATTTGTGGAAGAAAGACACATCCTGTATTTATCGACGACAAGACGACATTCCTAGAATACAGTGATGTGATTGGAACAATGGAGGGAATCTAATTTTCTTCTTGTTGCTCCGCCAGTCTTCGAATCCAGGCGATCCTGGATTTGGATCGTTCTCTGGGGCTCCCTCTGCAGCTTTTTCTGAGACTCTCTGGCGAGTACATCAGTAGCCCCCTTCCTCTTGATCGGCCTTGCCGTGTTGGCTCTGTTGGTTTAGGTGGTGTCGGGGTGGGAGCTTGTGTCGGCTCTTCAATTGACAGGCTCTCGTAGAGCAACTGCAGAGTCTCGTCCTCCTCGCTGTCCTCACCTCCAACTGCACCTTCTTCTCTTTTCTCTTGTCCAACGGCTCCTTCTTCTTCGGCGGCGGCTGCCTGGACTGGTACGTTTGGTTGATGTTGTTTGGGGCCGTGAAACAGCCCCCTGGTGATCCGGTAGTCTTGGGTGGCAGGTGCCGATATCTGTCTGGCGAATTCGGCTCTCTTAGCCGGTGTCGGGAAGTATCGTCTTGGAGGAGGGTCAGCAGCTGCAATTCGATCCAAGACCCGGCGGAGATTTATTTCCCGCTGTTCGGGTGATGGGCCAATGATGACTGGATCGTCCGGACGGGATGGTGGGATGATTGGCCGGTTGCGATATTCTTCACGCCGACTTTCACGTTGACCTTCTCTGGTGTTTTTGTATAGTGGCTCCCGGATTGGGCCCGTCCATGGGGCAATCTCTCCTCGTAGGCGGGCAAAGTGCCGCTTTCTTTTCTGTTCGGGCCTAATTTTTGTTGAAAAAAAGGGAGCCCTTCTTGGAGCTCCACTAAAGTGGAGCGTTGAGAGAAAAAAAAGAAAAGGTTAAGTTGTGAAAAATTGATGCAGGAATAAGCAGAGAGAGAGAAAAAAAAATTATTAATGCAAGAAGAGCTGGGAGAATTGATCGATTGTTTACTTTCTGAATTTAATTTAAGTTGATGTTTAGGGAGAGAGAGAGGAAGAAAGAATTTTCAAATGTTTTTACTTTTAAGAAAGTCAAAAAGGAAAGGGGTGAAATGCTTTTACAGTCGAGTGTGTGTGTGTGTGTGTGAGGCGTTCAGATTTTCTGACGCCTCAGGCCGCCACGTGGTTTCTCAAAAAAATGGCGATGACGGCTAGACGAAATGTCGAAAAGCACACACACATATACACTTAACTAAATTTTTTGGAAATTTGATTAAAGGGAGAGTTTTGAGTTTGATAGTAAGAGCAGTTTAAGTTGAAAGAGTCAGTGGGTCTTTTGTTTCCAAAGAGACCCGAACGCTTTGCCGAGAGGCGTTCTCGTTTCAGTCAGTTTCACAAAAAATATACCGGTTCAAAAAAAAAAAGGTTCGAAGGACCATGTTCGGCAGGAATCGTGTGTCTAGCGTTACCTTACCGAATTGAGTTGTAAATAATTAAAGTTGATGACACAAGTTTTTCGATTGCGACGCTGACTGTATTGACTGACTTGTTGGGTAGCTAGATTGAGAGAGACTGGCCCGACCCCCTCCAAAATATGACATTGACACCAGGGGGGGGGGGAAGGGCACAAAGAATCAGTACAGTCGGGCGGGTGATAGTAGTACAGTCGGTCTTTCGTTTCCAACACCCTAATTCCCATCCGCTCACGGAACTTCTCAAAATCCGCCCTACCCAACGGTTTTGTAAACCTGTTCGCAAGTTGATCATGGGTTGAGATACTCGACATCAAGTTTGTCCCAATTTGCTGTTGTTCTCGGACAAAGAAATACTTAAACTTCAATGTGTTTCACCCGTTGGTGATTCTCTGGATCTTCAATGATACTAATGGCACACCTGCTATCACAATGTATGGAAATTTTGCCAACGTTAACATCTAATTCAGTCAAGAGCGCCTTTAGCCACACGGTTTCTCTTGCTCCTTCCGAGGCAGCATAGAACTCAGCATCAGTCGTTGATAGTGCTGTGGCCTGCAGCAGTCTGCTACCCCAAGAGATTGGACCTCCATGGAAAGTGAAGAGAATTCCGGTCGTTGACTTGCGTGCGACGAGATCTCCAGCGAAGTTGGCATCCGTGAAGCCGTGTAGTGGTGAAGATTCATTGCACAACATTGGACCTCCATAGAAAATCCCGTAATTAGCTGTCCCAGCTAAGTAGGAGAAAATTTGTTTTGTCGCTTCCCATTGGTCTGGTCCTGGGTTGGACACAAACGCAGCCACTTGATAAACTGCCAGGGCAATATCAGGCCGAGTCATTGCCATCAAGTACATGAGTGATCCTATTGCTTCACGTAATGGTGTCTTCTCCATTTGAAGGCGTTCTTCCTCTGACTTTGGTGCCATTGTTGGAGAGGGTCGGTTATTTGGATTAGCAGGAAGAGACGTGGGTTTGCAGTCAGTCATGTTGTATCTTCTGAGCAGCTTGATGATAAAGTCTTGTTGGTTGATGCACAGTATCCTGTTCGATCTATCGCAACTGATGTCTAATCCAACAAATCTGCTGGCCGGTAGTGATCGTACTTGAAAATGGATTCGCAAATAGTCGAGAATGGCTGTGATGATGTCAGGAGTGTTTCTGGAAATAAGGCCATCGTCGACGTAAATTATCAGGATGGTGTATTCCCCATTAGCTCCAAACCGCAAGTACACACAGGGGTCACATTGGCTGTGGTTGAAGCCTTACTTAGTGATGAATCTATCAAATTTTGTGTTCCAGCACCGCGATGCCTGCTTCAGCCCATACATGCACTTAGACAATCTGCAGACCTCTTGTTCTTTTCCAGGTAGTTCGTAGCCCTCAGGTTGCTTCATAAAGATCTCTTCTTCCAATTCTCCATTCAAGAAGGCTGTCTTAATATCAAGTTGGATCATTTCAAGATCAAGACCGCAGCTATGGCCAGGACCAGACGGATCGAATAATGTTTCACGACTGGGGAGTATGTGTCGAGATAGTCAAGACCGTAAAGTTGAGCATATCCGCAAATAATCAAACAATTAAAATCTCGTTCTCTCCAACATTTGGATCTGGTTGAATTTCTTTTCCAACGTGCGGTTCGATGTTTGTCTGAACATTTAGTTCTACAGGAATATCATCGTTTTTACCTTCAGTTTCGATTACCAGTTCCGCAAAGAGGTCAAGTTGAGATCTAAGTACTGGTTCAGCATGGGGATTAGGAACGTCCACGTTGTATCCTTTGGTCTCATCAATGATTACGTCACGGCTGGTTACTGCTCTCCAAAGTGTTGGTATGTAGATACGATAGGCTTTTGTGAATTCGCAAAAACCCACTAGGATGCCTTTGATACATTTGGGTTCCAGTTTTGTTCGTTTGGCATGTGGGATGTGAACAAAAGCTTTTGAGCCAAAAATTCTGAGATGTGACAAGTCTGGTTTGTGCCCAGTCCAAATTTCAAATTGAGATAATTTTGTTTTGTTGGGTGGTATTCTGTTTAGAATGTAGGTGGAGTACGCCACAGCCTCGCCCCAGATCCAGAGTGGTAGTCTGCTTTTACTTGCGTGAATCATAGTTCTTGCCGTCTCCATGAGAGTTCGGTTTTCCCTTTCTGCTATGCCATTTTGTT
This sequence comes from Daphnia magna, assembly GCF_020631705.1. Lineage (NCBI taxonomy): Eukaryota > Metazoa > Arthropoda > Branchiopoda > Diplostraca > Daphniidae > Daphnia > Daphnia magna. Next base: position 7,122,996 of record NC_059186.1, on the reverse strand, counting down.
GAGGACAGTAGGATACGCTTGATTCAGAGTATGATTCCCATTTCAGCTAGTCTTGCAGAAAATCTTTCACTGAAGTATTCTTTCGCGTTATCAGGGCGCAGAGTTTTGATGGCAGTGTTTGCTTGATTCTTGACGAGAGCATTGAAAGATTCAAAATGATTGGGTACTTCTGATTTGTTTTTCGTAAAATACACACTGAACCAGCCACTAAATTGATCTTTGAACAGGACAAAGTATCTTGCGCCTCCAATCGATGCATGTGACATCGGTCCACATACATCGGTATGTATGCGTTCGCCTTTAAAGGTCGTTGGTCGAGTGCCGATTTGGGGATAATGCAAACGATGCATCTTGCCTTTTGGACAGCCTGGGCAGTGTTTTAGGTCTTTCCATTCGTCTTCAATTCCATAAAAGTCCAGTCCTCGGACCAATCTTTCCGTTTGCATTCTTTTCAGGTTTCTTAAGTTGACGTGGCCAAAGCGACAGTGCCAAAGTGAAGGGGTCACCTGTCCAGTTGATGTAGCAGAAGCCGCATGATCAATGTTTACTTGAGATCTGATTCAAAGATGATACATTGTTCGACCAGCTCTGTCTCCTTTCATGTAGATGTTGGCATCAGGAGTGAATATGTTCACTTTGTTACCATTGAAAATAGCCTTCATGCCAGCTTCAGTGGTCGACACGATTGAGAATAAGTTTGTGCCTAGGTCTTGCACATGGAGTACAGGTGAAATGATTCGTTCATTGTTCATTGTATTTCACAAAAACAAAAAATTAAGAATAGATCAATACCCATCGCTGGATTTGAACTCTGAACCATTAACATGCGATTGCTGTCTTCATCCACAGAGCTATTGAGAAGATGAATAAGTGTGCCATGCAAAGAACAATAACTTTGTTACCGAATATCGATATAAATTGCACAATTCAAATCTGAACTGATCATCGTCTGCTTTTCTTAAGACTAAACAGTATGTTACAAAGCTAGTTTTATCTATATTTTTATCGAATTTTACATCAAATTTTTTGTATTTTTCATGCTAAATGAAAAAATTAAGACGATTTCTAATTGCAAAATAGTCGCAAAGAACACGAAAGGAACACAAAAAATAAATGTTAATACCCTATACGAAATAAAAGATGTGGATGGATTGAGATTTGAACTTCGATACTCTGAAGCCCAAGTACTGTATGATACCACAGAGCTATAGTTGACTACAATATTAATCAGTTTATGCTAGAGTTAAAGTAAACTATATGAACGACAATCGATATAATTTTCCAAATAGAAAATCAAATAGAAAAAAGTAAAAGTCAAACCTTCAAATTATCAACGATTACCACTGTAAAATCACCATTTTCCCAGACTAATGTGCAATAAAAAAGTTATGTTGTCTATTGGGATCGAACACGGATACTTGTTGTCATGAGCGTTGTCATATACCACTATGCCAATCAACTTGGTAAATGATGTGTAAGTTAAAAAGAATTGATTGTTGTTGGTTAGTATCGATACAAAATGCAGACGAAAATCTAAAATTATCGTCGTCTGTAACACTATATTTGGCTGGATAGTAAATTTGTTTACTATTGATATCAGGGTTGCCACAGCAATGACTAATTCTTTTAAAATTAAATTAATTACTAATTCAAATTACAATAAGAAACATAATAATTCAAAAAGTATAGTTCTGTTGCGCAACCCATTTCTAAAATCCCATCAAAAAATATTTAAGCAAGCTTTTCCTAACAATAAAAAAGCTGAAATCATTTTTCGTTCAGGTTTGAACCCAATGCCTCTGAATCGCTAGCCTTGTGTTTTACCACTGTGCCAATGCTCTGTAAACATAATGCAATACAACAATGGCGTTATTGTTGTTGGGTAGTATCGATACAAATTGCAGACGAAAATCTAAAATTATCGTCGTCTGCAACACTACATTTGGCTGGATAGCAAATTAGTTTAATATTGATATCAGGGTTGCCACCGCAATTACTAATTCTTTTTAAATTAAATTATTACTAATTCAAAGTACAATAAGAAACATAAGAATTCAAAAAATATAGGTCTGTTATGCAACCGATTTATAAAATGTCGTCAAAATATATTTAAGCAAGCTTTTCCCAACAAATAAAAACGCTGAAAAATATTCTTCGTCCAGGTTTGAACCCAATACCTCTATATCGCTGGCCTTGTATTATACCACTGTGCCATTACTCTGTAATTATTATGTAGCACAACAATGGTTTTGTTGTTGTTGGATAGTATCGATACAAATTGCAGACGAAAATCTAAAATTATCGTCGTCTGCAACATTATATTTGGCTGGATAGCAAATTAGTTTAATATTGATATTAGGGTTGCCACCACAATTACTAATTCTTTTTAATTAAATTAATCCCCAATTCAAAGTACACTAAGAAACATTAGAATTCAAAAAATATAGGTCTGTTATGCAACCGATTTATCAAATATCGTCAAAAAATATTTAAGCAAGCTTTTCCCAACAATAAAACGCTGAAAAAGTTTCTTCAATCAGGGTTGAACCTACTGCCTCAGTAACTCTAGCCTTGTACTATACCACTGCGCCATCAGTCCATAAACAATATTTAGCATAAAAAATATTAATTGCTGTTGGGTAGTATCGATACAAATTGTAAACAAAAATCTAATCGTCTGCTAGCTTTCAAATGCGTTAAAAATGTATTTTCAAGAGCCAATCATCAAGAAAAAATATACAGTCACTTCTGGATTTGAACTCCGAACTTTAGGGCCACAGACCAAATCGTTAACCTTAGCACTACTACAAACTACATTACTACAAAATCTCGCCGCAATAAAGTTCTTGTTGACGACTATCGATGCAAATTAGAAAAACTGCTATTTTTTTGTTTTACTGTTTGAGGCTTGTTAGTAGTACCGTGGTTACCACAACTCACAATCCCTTTTGCATATAATTTTTAATATTACGTTAACCGTGTTTTTTATATTGATACAATCATGTACGCAGTATATTTTTTGGCCATTAGATGGGGATAATTAGATACCTTATCGATAATCGTATCGTTATCTAAAAGGGGGCGTAGATAATTTGTATCTAACCAAATTAGATAATCGCCAACACTATTTGCAGTTGAAGATGAGAGAACGCTGATCAGTCATGTGGGATGTTGCTCCCGAATCTATTAATGAACAAGATAAGAAAACACAAAATATTAGGAGGGATATGGAGGACCACAGAAGTCGGAACTGTCCGCTCCATATCCGTTGCGTCTATCCACGAGATTAAGAAACACACACATACAAAATAAATAATGGATTATTTTTTTCTCGAAAAAAAAATTCTTTTTTTTTCCTTTTTTCCCCCTCTCAATTCACTCGATTTGTGAAGTAATTGGCGCGTTTTCTTACATTATTTGAACTGCGCTATCAAACAATTTAAACAAAAAAAAATTTAAAATACACATTGTATTAATAAAATACAGACACCATCACCAACACCATCAATAATTAGGGCATTCTTTCTTGATATGTCCCCTCTTAGAACACTAAAAAAATGAAATTAGATTTAATTAGTTAATTTTATAAAATTTCTACTTACTTTTAGGCACTGAATATGTCTTAATCTGTTTTCGGCGCTTCGTTTGCACATTTTTTTTTTCTTAGATGGTTGTTCCTGGAAATAGATAAATTAAAAGATTAATTAGAAAAATTAAAATAAATATATACAAAAAAATCTTACCGCATGATTGGATGCCATTGGTGACACGACGGACGGTGGCAGGATGGCAGGGGTCTCGACGGCCGGCGGCAAGATTGCCGGTGGAACGACGGCCGTCGGCAAGATGGCCGGTGGAACGACGGCCGTCGGCAAGATGGCCGGTGGAACGACGGCCGTCGGCAAGATGGCCGGTGGAACAATGGCCGGTAGCAAGATGTCAGGTTGTTCTAGAGTAGAATCTTGTCCATCAGACACCTGCTCAGGTTCCCCGGCCAAATCGCCGATGCTTAATGGTGAAGCTTCGCTGGCCAGCAAAGCCTCGCAATATAGCAAGGCTTCGCCGTCCAGCTCTACCTCACCGTTGACATCGGCTGGTCCAGCCTGGTCCACTGTAGCAGCCCTAGAACAAATAGTTAAAATACGTTAATTAAATTTAAAAAAAGAATTTACCTTAATTGTTAACTTACCTTCAATTACGTTGAAATTCCCTAATGAGGGACCTGCAGTTATTGCAGTTTGAAAAATCGGTCCATTCGGATGTGTCGTACCCGACATATTTCAACAAGTATTGGACCTTTTGTCGATTTTCAAACCGCACAACCCTACAAACGGCGAAGAAAAATAATTGAAAAACAACAAGATAAAAAAAATTTAAAAATAAAATTAAATTTGATAATGTTACCCTATTCTTCGGTTTAAACAATCCTAAACCTCGAATTCTTCGTACATGTTGTACATGTTGGAGGGGACTTGGTGGATGGGGACTTGGTGACTCCTCGGCATCTTGGAAACAATTGACTGAGTGAATGAACCTTGAGTTCAAAGGCCAATCCAAGGTCAGTCGTTTTCAAAACGTTTTCTTATTTATTTATTTTCCCCTTAGGATATGATCCAGTCTGGCAACCCTGCTTATCCATCAGTTTTGGATGCAGTCGCCGAGGTGAAGGCGTTGTTGAGTAGAGTAGGCTAGAGTTAACCGAAATTCAAGTTAATAATTTTAATTCTAAGTTAACTGCACCAACTAACCTAGTGGAAAACCGTTACCCTTTTCTAATGATTAAAGTTGTTTTTAACAATTTAAAGTTTTCGATATCAGTAAAAGTGCATAAAATAACGAGTGCGTAAAATCAGGTGGTCGGTAGCAAAAAATAAATTTAAAGAAAAATTTTTGTCTTTAAAACATCTGTAAAGCCTAAGAATGCATGGAAATATTGTGTGATTCACAATCTATGGGAGTTAATTAGATGGTTGCTATGGTGATCATTTGTTGTGGTATGCTTCATGTGTTTGCAACTTCAAGGAATCAAGTGTCTAGTTACCAAGTGATCCACATTTAAAGATGGATAAATATAACCTGACATGATGATCTGATGAAGAAGATGATCTTTATTCTGGATTTAATGAGTTCCATCCTACATTGAACACTTCCAGTCTTATACAAGATTCTCTTTCCAGAGATGTAAAACAGCAACAATCAACGATACAGATGCAGGTAATGTTTGGAATAGTTTGTAAAATTGTTTATTAGTTATTTCTCAATTGAATAATATTCAGCTATTAAGATCAATTGTACAACAATAGCTCGACCTTGGTTAGGTGTTGACCTTGCAATCTATTCAACAAAACAGCTTTTTTAAAGTACCACAAAATGCAACAAAAGAAGAACGCACAAGTCACCTCAGGGCTCGGCCTACCTGGCCACCTCAGACCCTCCGGTGAAGCTTTCCATAAACAAACAAAACAAAAAAAAGGAAATTAAATATAAACGAACATGATGGCTGCTGCTTCTTGGCAGGCTTCTGCTTCCCCGATTATCGGTTTCCGCCTGTGCCTGAGCCTCCTGATCGGAACCCGAAGTGCGGCTTGCCTCTGAAAATCAATATGCAGAGGAAAAAACAAATTAACAACATATTCCTTGGGATGGCGGGAGGGAATCTAGTGAGAACCAAGGTCTCACTATTATTATACAATCCCAACTGCCCTTCGTTCGCTACGCGAACTCGAGCAATTGTAGAATTGTACAACAATAGCTCGACCTTGGTTAGGTGACTTCGAAGTATTCCCAAAGAAAACTATGATTTAACGGCCCAATACCAAGGTATTTGCCTCTAAAGACAGTTCTATCTGTCTACGATAAAAGCGCGTGAAAGTGGATTCTGAACTCCAGCTTCCCATTCTCAAAATGCCCTCTATCGACATGCCGGAATCCGCTGCTTTAGAAGCGGAGGCACCTCGCGTCGAATGAGCGGAGTAGATTGAGGTGTCTATACCGGTCTCCTCTAAAGTAGCCTTCAACCAACGGATCAATGTTGACGCCGCGACCGAATGATGAGGTGCGCGTAAGCTCAAGAACAACGAATCCGATTGAATCCCCTTACGGAACTGGTCAGAAATTAACAGGTAGGCCTCCAGAGTAGCTACCGGGCAAACTCGGCTGACCGGAACTAGCCTCTTTAGGCTAAAGACATGAAGAGGGGCCCCGCCACGCTGCGACTTCCACGGCCTCGCTAGGGATAGCTTCGCTCCGGTTGCGTCAATGGCAATAGAATTGCGGGCTAGGCCGGCCAACTCCGAGACCCTGCCAAGGGAAGATAGAGCCAACAGCATAGCGCATTTCCGTGACAGGATCGAAAAAGGCAAATCCTCATTTACGTCCATGGCCACAAAATAATCCACCACTGCTGCAACATCCCAAAAACCGGTGTATCTGGGCGTTAAAGGGGTCCTGTTATAAATTCCTTTTAGTAAACGAATAACCAAAGGGTGTTTACCTATCTTAACTCCTTCTATCCCTTGCAAAGTGGATGATAACATCGAACGATAAACATCGAACGATAAACATTTATCGTCTGATAAGCCTTACCTTGACTTGCAAGGGCGCCCAAAAATTCCAGAACCTGTCCTATAGAAGGAGACATGGCATCCGAACCCTGTCGAAAGTTCCAAACAAGCCAATTCTGCCGTCGGATGTCCGATTCATGGCCGAACATCCGTTTGATACCCTTATCACTAGCTTGAGTTTGGGGGTTAAGACAAACTCTTGGCTTTTTATAAAATCTTTGAAAAAATAAAAAAATTAATTTTTGAATGAGGAGTTAGGTTTTAGATTTCATTTACATTTTTTAATATGGAGGTGCTCGATAATTTGTATGAGTGATTCGTGGTGTAACAAGAACAGCAAAATATAAACACTAGAATGAAAATAATTCTAAGTCTATGCAGGTTTTCAAAATTGTACTAAGCATATAATTATATAAGAAAGCTGTTAGGCATCGCCAGCAGCAAACATTTCACAATCATTTTACATGATTTCGTAACAAAATATACTTAAAATGATTGTGAATGGGATGGCAGAATGGTTAGTTTAGTTTTTGTAGGGGTTTCCGGAAGGAGAACAAACATGTATGGGGTGGGTGCATTTTAAAATATTACTAATTTTACATAAATAAAATAAATAGGAAAGAGTCTACTAATCTACTGGGTATGGAGATTCTAAGGGATGGGGGGGGGGGATTTCCTTAGCTTCGGGGTTTGGTGCACCATGATGGAAATGGGCACACACCATATCCATTGATCCCTGGATCGCTGCCAATCGGGCCTTGAATCGGAAGGCACCCCAGGATCTTCCGTTGATTCCAAGAATAGAACGGATTTCGTCGTTCCTGGTGTACCATGATCCAAAGACCCGACAACCAGGGGGAGAATCCTCCCATGCGAAGAATATTTATCATATTTCCGCTGGTAGGCATTCTCCATACTCCCTGGTTGGTCATAGCAGAACACGACGTCGACCATCACCCGGGAACCGGATAATTGAAATTCAACATCCGGTCTTAACCTTTGCCCGGGGAAGGCATTGTTGATCGTGACGTCGTGTCCCTGCTTGACTAGCAGCGACTCCAAGAGATCTTGCATGGTGTTGTGCCTCTTGGTGGCGAGCTGGAGACCTTCTTCACAGTGGTTAAGCACATGAAACCCGGTTTCATTTTCCTTTCCGCATCGGCGGCAACTCGTATCTTGCTCCTGTGAGCAAAACCACGAGTGCCCCCGAAGAGGAAGGATGTCGAGCCGGGCCCTGTGAAGATATCTCCAGTCTCGGAAAGAGAGGGGCGTACGGCAAGATACCAGGTGAGCCATGTCTTTCGACAAAATATATAATATTTCGACGAAATATGATGGCAGAATGGTCAGAGTGTCCGACTTCGATGCGGGAGACCTGGGTTCGAATTCTTACTCGGGAAAGTGCATTTTTCTTATAATATCTTATTTATAGCCAAAAGAAGTCCTTTCGGATGTTCTTACAATGTCCGATGGCATCTTCCCGGAAGGTTTTGTAATATTCAATCGATACCCGAGGGACATCCAGTTTGGAGATCGGGAAGTTCCACGGATGTCCGTTGGATATCACTCTTATCCGTTTTGGATGAACTGCGGATGTCTGTGTGACTGACCTGTGCTATGTGGGCTATGTCGACCGCAGTGAAGTCTTTGCAGAGCTCTGATGCTTTCGCCGATAAAAAATTATCAAAATTATCCTCATAATCCTCATCTCCCAGTTGACCATCCACGTCACTTTCTTGACTTTCACTGGTATCACATTCATTGGTATAAACACAACACGAGTTGTAGCGAGCTAGCTCTGCCCGGGTGAGCTTTTCCATTCGCTCAGCCCGAGTGAGCGAATGTTCTAGGTTTACAGCACTCATGGCGGCAGGTTCAGTTATCGCAACTGTAAATACGCTATAGTCAATGGCTTTGGTCAAAGTAAAAGTAAGCTCCTGTATAAGACTAAAATAGTTTGGGTTCTATAATTTGTAGGAATAATTTTTAATCATTTTATCCCCAGAAGCGGGCCCTGTTACTATGAGTAAGTTAACAGGTCAAAGGGACTTATGACGTGGCTGAAAAAACATCCAAGGTGACAGTTTAAAGTGCCATAATCTGTTCAACTACGAATGCTGCAATCACTGAAAAAACAGCTAAAGTCCTAGTTCAGAATCCTATTATCAGTGCAACTGGTAGTGTTAGTAGTCGTGCAAACCACCGAAACCCAAACTCATCAAAAGAGCCTTTGCTCAAGTTACCTTCCTTTAAAAGTAAGTAAGCTCCCGTTTAAGACTAAATGGTTTTGTTTCTATAATTTGTAGGAATAATTTTTAATCTTTCTATCCCCAGAAGTGGGCCCTGTTCCTAGGAGTATGTTAACAGGTGACAGGACTTGTGACATAACTGAAAAAACATCCAAGGTGACCGTTGAAAATTCTATAATCCGAGCAACTGCGAATGTTGCAATCCCTGAAAAAAACAGCTAAAGTCATAGTTCAGAATCCGTTTATCAGTGCAGCTGGAAGTGTTACGAGTCTTTCAGACCACCGGAGCCCTAATACATTACAAGAGCCTCCACCCAAGTTACCTTCTGTTTGGGCAAAACAGCCTTCGCTGTCACTGCCCATTCAAACTACAAGTAAGTCTCCATTTAAGATAACGGTGATTAAACAGGGAAACGTTGAAAGAAATGAATACACTTTTTTCCATGACAATTGAAGTGGTCAGTCAGATACGAATTAACGCTCCTGTTTTTGTAGGTGCCAAACAACAGCTTTTTGGGCCGTCGTGCACTGTCAAGGCAGGTGAAGATCAGTCGCTGGTAAACGGTTTATCCAAGGAAACTTCTAAATCCCTTGTTTTCTGTGTTATGTTTGTGTTTATTTAACACTGTCTAAGCTCCAATTTTTAATCGAAGCTACAAAGAATTAAAAAATACAAATCGATTGTCATTGAACAGCGAATTTGGCTTTGTAATTATTATTTAATTGTCAATTAGACATTGAGTTTTCACGAATTATTATAAATATAGAGGTTACTACACACTAGAGATAACAGGCTGTAATAAAGCTCTGTTTTCAAATGCTGTATAATTTCGCCAGGCATTCGAATTTCCCTCCATTTCGAATGATCACCAGCTGATTGCGCCATCTTACTTTTAAAGGATTAAGAGTCAGCACATGACTATGACTAACTGCTGACTATGACTTTAGCTGTCTTTTCAGTGATTGCAACATTCGCAGTTGCACGTATTGTGGCACTTTCAACTGTCACCTTGGATGTTTTTTGAGACACGTTAAACCGCACCGACCTACCTATCTGATAAATACCTGATCGGTCATTATTCGGGTAGGTGCTTTTCAAGCGGTTTTCTTTCGTTCAAAATACCCACTTTAAAAGATATGGCCCAGCCTTAGCTTAAAAAAGGGTGGGCAAGTGAAGGAAAATAAATAAAACTATGATGTATTGCTTCAAAACAACAATAGAAATTCTTCTACATCTTTAAACTTTGCGTGTTCGAATAAAATAGCACAAATGTTATCGATGAAGATTTCGAGTACGAAACAGAAATACTAATTTGATTTTAAAAAATGACACTCAATGCTTTACTAAATGGAAAGTAACATTCATTACCAGAGTCATTGAACCGAGAGAGAGTTGAGAGAGACTTATAGAGTTGCCAACCCCCCGAATGATTCCTTCCAAACATTATTCAATGTATTTTTCTGACTTGCCAAGGAAGCGGATACTACTTAATGTCTAACAAAGATGGTACAATACCTTTTTCTTTATGCAGATGGTCCAAAATAAAGTTAACTACAATTCGCGCTAATACGTGTGTGTGAAGCACGTTTTCAGTAGGGGAGACCGGGGCTATATGGGACAAAAAAATAAAAACTAACTTTAAAAATTTTTACTGGTTAAAAAAATAAATTATCATTAAACTTGTTGTATTCATGTTAAACCATATCATGTCCTCTATTTAAAGATATTTTTAAATATGGTTTTGTCCAATACACAATTCTCTAGCAAATTATTTCATGAAAGACCTTTTTTTGTTGAACACTAAAACATTACGGGGTTACCTGGGACAGCTCCATAAAATTCTTTTTTATCCTAAAATAATTAGATTTATTTAAAGTTATTATAGCCATTCGATTACGAATTATATTTCGCGTCGGGTAATGTGTAACATTTATCGAAAATGAATTGTTACAATTCTAAAAATAGTTTTAAACTTTTTTTTCTTCAAAATTTTCCTTTTTTGTTATGGGGGTTGGCTTTAGCTGCAAAAAGGGAGGGATTTTTTTTAAATCGATAGTTACATGTTATAAATACTTAATTGTTTTTCCCATCGATTGTAACTAGAAGTAGATGTCATGCAGTCAGTCAATTCAATTTATCATGACAGAGTTTCCCATATTTCGTCTTAGTTTTCAAGGTATTTCTTTACATTGCCAGATTTTTATTAACTAATAGTTATTTATTGGAATCTTTATATTTGTAGATGGTTCGTAACTATAAGAGAAAGAACATTGATCAAGTAACTGAATGTCAAGCAAAAGATATTGTGATGAAAAAGAAAGCAAGTGGCATTAGTTTTCAAAAGTTAGCTATAAAAGGCATGTCAAAATCAACTATCCATCGTGTGTGTCAAAAGATTTCTCAAATTGACCCAAATCATACTTCACTAAGAAGACGTTTTCATCGTCGACAAGTATTATCTCCAAAACAGGAAACTGCACTTGCAGCTTATCTTATAGTCGCTCAAAAGTTGAATCATGGTCTCACACCTGCAGACACGAGAAAACTTGCCTTTGTATATGCTAAGGCTAATCAAATTGTCATTCCTTCTGGTTGGCAGCTGAGAGAAGAAGCAATGATCAAGATAAAAAATCCAGTCAATTGTAAACATTGAACTTCATTACAATAAAAATGTATCAAGAACATCGTTGTTTGTGTTTCCTGTTTTTATTACAGCCAGAAATGAAATTATATGCTAGCCAGAAATGAAAAATAATTACAAAAACAAAGGCTACTCGATATATGAACAAGATGTCTGAATAATTTTCTCAAATTTACAAGGAATTGTTTTAATGAGTTCAGTGACGAATTCCTCAGTGCACACATTATTCCAACTTAATGAAATCTGTTCCCAAAGATTGTTTTGATTGAAAACCTTCACGTTACCCCTACTGAAATTGTTCATCATCTTAAACCAAACATCCTCAACGGGCATGACATCCCCAAAGTATTTGGGCCAATCAAGAAAAGTCATTTTTTCTTTATTGCCTTTTGCAAACTCCATAACTGCTTTACTGCGATGAACTGGAAACCTAATTACAAGATAATTGAAATAAATTTAACATCATATAAATATATTGCACTATTGCTGTTACCAATCATGAACAAGTCCAATTGGTTGTGATTGATCTTTATCGCTCAAAGGTAAAATATGTTTTTGTAGGATCTCCTTATATGTTGCTGAGTTGAACTTTTCGTTGACTCGCAACAAAAGAGCCTTTGGATGCGATGATGAAACACAGCCCCAAACTAATACAGTGTTATGTACTTCTCTTTCTGAGCCAAAGTATAATGATATCTTGCCTTGATCATTGTAGCTGCAAGTATAGGTAACATATTAATGAAATGACAGTAAAAAAAATATCTTTGGCACTTCAAACAAAATATATCACCTAAAGCGTTGGGTATCTCCGTAGGCAACATCACCAACGTAATTTTTTATATGTCTTAAACAATGGATAGCCCCATTTTCCCTAGTCTTTTTCATTTCTTTGGTTATTTGTGGCCGAAGCTTGTTTGCATTAATAGATTTCAAAGCAAATCTAGCTAATGAATATAATTTATTAAATGTTTGATGAACTAAATTATATTTAAAATTTTTAAAAAAGTATTTATATATGATTAATAATTATTTAATTCCTAAACAATTCAATATTTTCATGACAGGAATAATAATGTAAACAGTTATCTCATCCAAGTCTAGAACGCGGATCTCCCGCGTCGCTGACGGAAACATATACAATAAGCCACTTACAATTTACTTATCGATAGCTAGCATACTGAGAAAAATAATTTGGTGTTTCCATATGTTACCCGATTACCCGACCCGATAATGACAATAACGAGTAATGGAAAGACTCTATTTTGTATTGCAAAAATTGTTCTACTTAGCCGGGGGTTAGGGAAGTCTAAAGATAAACAGTCTATACTTTTTCCAGACATTTAATACCTAGGGCAAAAAAAGGGTGTCTGGACTGATAGTACCTAACCCCCCTTATAATGATTTTGCGCCAAAACCATCCTACCTCTCCTTAAAAAGGTAAACTATTAATTTTTTCGACCCACAGATGGCTTTTAAAAAAAATCGGTGTTCACCTTTTTGTGCAGGATACTGTACTTGGTACACAGCCACAGTCTTCTATCCGCCAGAGGTTCGATGCCAGTTTCAGTATATAGGAGTTTGGTCGGAGTTGAGGGCCAGACTCCGGGAGCCCAGTATTATTCTGAGAATAGATCGGGAGACTACATCTATTTTTTCCTTATTCGATCTGCTGGCCGAGACGTAGATGATGAGGCCGTAGTCTATGCGGCTGCGAACTAGAATCTTGTAGAGCGTATACAGCGATTTGATAGAGGGGGGCGTAGGTGGATTTAGTAATTATTGTTGATGTTGAGTGTTAAAATAAAGGATAAAGTTTAGAATGAGTTTGAACATATCTATATTTCACCTCATATAGCGTTCTTAAGTATTAGTAACAATGTAATAAGTATATTGGAGGACATTACCGGCTGGTGACCTATGAAAAAGTAAGAAGAGAGAAGAGTAAATTATAGCAGACAGCTTTTGACACATATGATTAACGCCCCCTGTTTCGCCATCGGATTCCGCAACCGGAAACGCAGGAGTTACTGAACGCGGCTGCGCTAACACCTGGTCTCAACTTTTTAGTTGACGGGAGGATAGTAATAGTGTCACGTGGAAATCACGTGACGTACGCGTGAGACACACCCCACACTCATCTCCTTCTTGGAAACAAGCAAGGGCGAATGTACGAGTACATTTGTCTGAATGTTGCGTTAGCAGCACAGGACGTTTACACCTTCTCTAACGCTTCGGGGAAACAAGCAAGGGCGAATGTACTCAAACGTTCGGTCTTGCTTTGTAGTAAGTGGTTAAGGGTATCTTCTTCTTTCGTAGAAACAAGCAAGGGCGGATGTACTCGTATAACCGGCCTTGCTCAGTAATAAGTCATACCGGTTATCTCGATTGTTCGTAGAAACAGCAAGGGCGAAAGCACTCGATGATTCAACCTTGCTGTTCGCCTACCATAAATAGGCGATGTGTGGTCTCTTGAATGGAATGTTCTTGCTTGTCGTCCTAAAGTGTGGACGTCCTAATACACTCGTGTTACAAATCACCCCCAAGTGTAACAATAGTTTACTGATGCCTGGAATAATGGAACCTGGTCTGAGAAAAAGCAACATAACATAATACGCTTCTAAATAAAGGGAATTGTGAAACGACCGGGTCTAGAAATGACAATAGGGTTTAAACAAAAAAGAAAAAAGATATGTTCAATGTCTGCAAATGGCCTTAGATATTTGTTTCCCCTCTTTTTTTTTTCTTACTGCTTTATCTCGCTAATTCCCATCCGCTCACGGAACTTCTCAAAATCCGCCCTACCCAACGGTTTTGTAAACCTGTTCGCAAGTTGATCATGGGTTGAGATACTCGACATCAAGTTTGTCCCAATTTGCTGTTGTTCTCGGACAAAGAAATACTTAAACTTCAATGTGTTTCACCCGTTGGTGATTCTCTGGATCTTCAATGATACTAATGGCACACCTGCTATCACAATGGATGGGAATTTTGCCAACGTTAACATCTAATTCAGTCAAGAGCGCCTTTAGCCACACGGTTTCTCTTGCTCCTTCCGAGGCAGCATAGAACTCAGCATCAGTCGTTGATAGTGCTGTGGCCTGCTGCAGTCTGCTACCCCAAGAGATTGGACCTCCATGGAAAGTGAAGAGAATTCCGGTCGTTGACTTGCGTGCGACGAGATCTCCAGCGAAGTTGGCATCCATGAAGCCGTGTAGTGGTGAAGATTCATTGCACAACATTGGACCTCCATAGAAAATCCCGTAATTAGCTGTCCCAGCTAAGTAGGAGAAAATTTGTTTTGTCGCTTCCCATTGGTTTGGTCCTGGGTTGGACACAAACGCAGCCACTTGATAAACTGCCAGGGCAATATCAGGCCGAGTCATTGCCATCAAGTACATGAGTGATCCGATTGCTTCACGTAATGTTGTCTTCTCCATTTGAAGGCGTTCTTCCTCTGACTTTGGTGCCATTGTTGGAGAAGGTCGGTTATTTGGATTAGCAGGAAGAGACGTGGGTTTGCAGTCAGTCATGTTGTATCTTCTGAGCAGCTTGATGATAAAGTCTTGTTGGTTGATGCACAGTATCCTGTTCGATCTATCGCAACTGATGTCTAATCCAACAAATCTGCTGACCGGTAGTGATCGTACTTGAAAATGGATTCGCAAATAGTCGAGAATGGCTGTGATGATGTCAGGAGTGTTTCTGGAAATAAGGCCATCGTCGACGTAAATTATCAGGATGGTGTATTCCCCATTAGGCCCAAACCGCAAGTACACACAGGGGTCACATTGGCTGTGGTTGAAGCCTTACTTAGTGATGAATCCATCAAATTTTGTGTTCCAGCACCGCGATGCCTGCTTCAGCCCATACATGCACTTAGACAATCTGCAGACCTCTTGTTCTTTTCCAGGTAGTTCGTAGCCCTCAGGTTGCTTCATAAAGATCTCTTCTTCCAATTCTCCATTCAAGAAGGCTGTCTTAATATCAAGTTGGATCATTTCAAGATCAAGACCGCAGCTATGGCCAGGACCAGACGGATCGAATAATGTTTCACGACTGGGGAGTATGTGTCGAGATAGTCAAGACCGTAAAGTTGAGCATATCCGCAAATAATCAAACAATTAAAATCTCGTTCTCTCCAACATTTGGATCTGGTTGAATTTCTTTTCCAACGTGCGGTTCGATGTTTGTCTGAACATTTAGTTCTACAGGAATATCATCGTTTTTACCTTCAGTTTCGATTTCCAGTTCCACAAAGAGGTCAAGTTGAGATCTAATTACTGGTTCAGCATGGGGATTAGGAACGTCCACGTTGTATCCTTTGGTCTCATCAATGATTACGTCACGGCTGGTTACTGCTCTCCAAAGTGTTGGTATGTAGATACGATAGGCTTTTGTGAATTCGCAAAAACCCACTAGGATGCCTTTGATACATTTGGGTTCCAGTTTTGTTCGTTTGGCATGTGGGATGTGAACAAAAGCTTTTGAGCCAAAAATTCTGAGATGTGACAAGTCTGGTTTGTGCCCAGTCCAAATTTCAAATTGAGATAATTTTGTTTTGTTGGGTGGTATTCTGTTTAGAATGTAGGTGGAGTACGCCACAACCTCGCCCCACGTCCAGAGTGGTAGTCTGCTTTGACTTGCGTGAATAATAGTTCTTGCCGTCTCCATGAGAGTTCGGTTTTCCCTTTCTGCTATGCCATTTTGTTGAGGACAGTAGGATACGCTTGATTCATGTATGATTCCCATTTCAGCTAGTCTTGCAGAAAATCTTTCACTGAAGTATTCTTTCGCGTTGTCAGGGCGCAGAGTTTTGATGGCAGTGTTTGCTTGATTCTTGACAAGAGCATTGAAAGATTCAAAATGATTGGGTACTTCTGATTTGATTTTCGTAAAATACACACTGAACCAGCCACTAAATTGATCTTTGAACAGGACAAAGTATCTTGCGCCTCCAATCGATGCATGTGACATCGGTCCACATACATCGGTATGTATGCGTTCGCCTTTAAAGGTCGTTGGTCGAGTGCCGATTTGGGGATAATGCAAACGATGCATCTTGCCTTTTGGACAGCCTGGGCAGTGTTTTAGGTCTTTCCATTCGTCTTCAATTCCATAAAAGTCCAGTCCTCGGACCAATCTTTCCGTTTGCATTCTTTTCAGGTTTCTTAAGTTGACGTGGCCAAAGCGACAGTGCCAAAGTGAAGGGGTCAGCTGTCCAGTTGATGTAGCAGAAGCCGCATGATCAATGTTTACTTGAGATCTGATTCAAAGATGATACATTGTTCGATCAGCTCTGTCTCCTTTCATGTAGATGTTGTCATCAGGAGTGAATATGTTCACTTTGTTACCATTGAAAATAGCCTTCATGCCAGCTTCAGTGGTCGACACGATTGGGAATAAGTTTGTGCCTAGGTCTGGCACATGGAGTACAGGTGAAATGATTCGTTCATTGTTCATTGTATTTCTCAAAAACAAAAAATTAAGAATAGATCCATACCCATCGCTGGATTTGAACTCTGAACCATTAACATGCGATTGCTGTCTTCATCCACAGAGCTATTGAGAAGATGAATAAGTGTGCCATGCAAAGAACAATAACTTTGTTACCTAATATCGATATAAATTGCACAATTCAAATCTGAACTGATCATCGTCTGCTTTTCTTAAGACTAAACAGTATGTTACAAAGCTAGTTTTATCTATATTTTTATCGAATTTTACATCAAATTTTTTGTATTTTTCATGCTAAATGAAAAAATTAAGACGATTTCTAATTGCAAAATAGTCGCAAAGAACACGAAAGGAACACAAAAAATAAATGTTAATACCCTATACGAAATAAAAGATTTGGATGGATTGAGATTTGAACTTCGATACTCTGAAGCCCAAGTACTGTATGATACCACAGAGCCACAATCGATATAATTTTCCAAATAGAAAATCAAATAGAAAAAAGTCAAAGTCAAACCTTCAAATTATCAACGATTACCACTGTAAAATCACCATTTTCCCAGACTAATGTGCAATAAAAAAGTTATGTTGTCTATTGGGATCGAACAAGGATACATGTTGTCATGAGCGTTGTCTTATACCACTATGCCAATCAACTTGGTAAATGATGTGTAAGTTAAAAAGAATTGACTGTTGTTGGTTAGTATCGATACAAAATGCAGACGAAAATCTAAAATTATCGTCGTCTGTAACACTATATTTGGCTGGATAGTAAATTTGTTTACTATTGATATCAGGGTTGCCACAGCAATGACTAATTCTTTTAAAATTAAATTAATTACTAATTCAAATTACAATAAGAAACATAATAATTCAAAAAGTATAGTTATGTTGCGCAACCGATTTCTAAAATCCCATCAAAAAATATTTAAGCAAGCTTTTCCTAACAATAAAAAAGCTGAAAATCATTTTTCGTTCAGGTTTGAACCCAATGCCTCTGAATCGCCAGCCTTGTGTTTTACCACTGTGCCAATGCTCTGTAAACATAATGCAACACAACAATGGCTTTATTGTTGTTGGGTAGTATCGATACAAATTGCAGACGAAAATCTAAAATTATCGTCGTCTGCAACACTACATTTGGCTGGATAGCAAATTAGTTTAATATTGATATCAGGGTTGCCACCGCAATTACTAATTCTTTTTAAATTAAATTATTACTAATTCAAAGTACAATAAGAAACATAAGAATTCAAAAAATATAGGTCTGTTATGCAACAGATTTATAAAATGTCGTCAAAAAATATTTAAGCAAGCTTTTCCCAACAAATAAAAACGCTGAAAAATATTCTTCGTCCAGGTTTGAACCCAATATCTCTGAATCGCTAGCCTTGTATTATACCACTGTCGCAATACTCAGTAATTATTATGTAGCACAACAAAGCTTTTTACAACAATAAAACGCTGAAAAATTTTCTTCAATCAGGGTTGAACCCACTGCCTCAGTAACTCTAGCCTTGTACTATACCACTGCGCCATCAGTCCTTAGAAAATGTTCAGCATAAAAAATATTAATTGCTGTTGGGTAGTATCGATACAAATTGTAAACAAAAATCTAATCTTTCCGTCGTCTGCTAGCTTTCAAATGCGTTAAAAATGTATTTTCAAGAGCCAATCATCAAGAAAAAATATACAGTCGCTTCTGGATTTGAACTCCGAATTTTATGGCCACAGATCAAGTCGTTACCCTTAGCAGTACTACAAACTACTTTACTACAAAATCTCGCCGCCATAAAGTTCTTGTTGACGACTATCGATTCAAATTAGAAAAACTTTTTTTTTTGTTTTACTGTTTGAGGCTTGTTAGTAGTACCGTGGTTACCACAACTCACAATCCCTTTTGCATATAATTTTTAATATTATGTTAACCGTGTTTTTTATATTGATACAATCATGTACGCAGTATATTTTTTGGCCAGTAGATGGGGATAATTAGATACCTTATCGATAATCGTATCGTTATCTAAAAGGGGGCGTAGATAATTTGTATCTAACCAAATTAGATAATCGCCAACACTATTTGCAGTTGAAGATGAGAGAACGCTGATCAGTCATGTGGGATGTTGCTCCCGAATCTATTAATGAACAAGATAAGAAAACACAAAATATTAAGAGGGATATGGAGGACCACAGAAGTTGGAACTGTCCGCTCCATATCCGTTGCGTCTATCCACAAGATTAAGAAACACACACATACAAAATAAATAATGGATTATTTTTTTCTCGAAAAAAAAATTATTTTTTTTTCTTTTTTTCCCCCTCTCAATTCACTCGTTTTGTGAAGTAATTGGCGCGTTTTCTTACATTATTTGAACTGCGCTATCAAACAATTTAAAAAAAAAAAAATTTAAAATACACATTGTATTAATAAAATACACACACCATCACCAACACCATCAATAATTAGGGCATTCTTTCTTGATATGTCCCCTCTTAGAACACTAAAAAAAATGAAATTAGATTTAATTAGTTAATTTTATAAAATTTCTACTTACTTTTAGGCACTGAATATGTCTTAATCTGTTTTCGGCGCATCGTTTGCACCTTTTTTTTTTCTTAGATGGTTGTTCCTGGAAATAGATAAATTAAAAGATTAATTAGAAAAATTAAAATAAATATATACAAAAAAATCTTACCGCATGATTGGATGCCATTGGTGACACGACGGACGGTGGCAGGATGGCAGGGGTCTCGACGGCCGGCGGCAAGATGGCCGGTGGAACAATAGCCGGTAGCAAGATGTCAGGTTGTTCTAAAGTAGCATCTTGTCCATCAGACACCTGCTCAGGTTCCCCGGCCGAATCGCCGATGCTTAATGGTGAAGCTTCGCTGGCCAGCAAAGCCTCGCAATATAGCAAGGCTTCGCCGTCCAGCTCTACCTCACCGTTGACATCGGCTGGTCCGGCCTGGTCCACTGTAGCAGCCCTAGAACAAATAGTTAAAATACGTTAATTAAATTTTAAAAAAGAATTTACCTTAATTGTTAACTTACCTTCAATTACGTTGAAATTCCCTAATGAGGGACCTGCAGTTATTGCAGTTTGAAAAATCGGTCCATTCGGGTGTGTCGTACCCGACATATTTCAACAAGTATTGGACCTTTCGTCGATTTTCAAACTGCACAACCCTACAAACGGCGAAGAAAAATAATTAAAAAACAATAAGATAAAAAAAATTTATAAATTAAATTAAATTTGATAATGTTACCCTTACCTTCGGTTTAAACAATCCTCAACCTCGAATTCTTCGTACATGTTGTACATGTTGGAGGGGACTTGGCGGATGGGGACTTGGTGATTCCTCGGCATCTTGGAAACAATTGACTGAGTGAATGAACCTTGAGTTCAAAGGCCAATCCAAGGTCAGTCATTTTCAAAACGTTTTCTTATTTATTTATTTTCCCCTTAGGATATGATCCAGTCTGGCAACCCTGCTTATCCATTAGTTTTGGATGCAGTCGCCGAAGTGAAGGCGTTGTTGAGTAGAGTAGGCTAGAGTTAACTGAAATTCAAATTAATAATTTTAATTCTAAGTTAACTGCACCAACTAACCGAGTGGAAAACCGTTACCCTTTTCTAATGATTAACGTTGTTTTTAACAATTTAAAGTTTTCGATATCAGTGAAAGTGCATAAAATAACGAGTGCGTAAAATCAGGTGGTCGTTAGCAAAAAATAAATTTAAAGAAAAATTTTTGTCTTTAAAACATCTGTAAAGCCTAAGAATGCATGGAAATATTGTGTGATTCACAATCTATGGGAGTTAATTAGATGGTTGCTATGGTGATCATTTGTTGTGGTATGCTTCATGTGTTTGCAACTTCAAGGAATCAAGTGTCTAGTTACCAAGTGATCCACATTTAAAGATGGATAAATATAACCTGACATGATGATATGATGAAGAAGATGATCTTTATTCTGGATTTAATGAGTTCCATCCTACATTGAACACTTCCAGTCTTATACAAGATTCTCTTTCCAGAGATGTAAAACAGCAACAATCAACGATACAGATGCAGGTAATGTTTGGAATAGTTTGTAAAATTGTTTATTAGTTATTTCTCAATTGATAATATTCAGCTATTAAGATCAATTGTACAACAATAGCTCGACCTTGGTTAGGTGTTGACCTTGCAATCTATTCAACAAAACAGCTTTTTTAAAGTACCACAAAATGCAACAAAAGAAGAACGCACAAGTCACCTCAGGGCTCGGCCTACCTGGCCACCTCAGACCCTCCGGTGAAGCTTTCCATAAACAAACAAAACAAAAAAAAGGAAACCAAATATAAACGAACATGATGGCTGCTGCTTCTTGGCAGGCTTCTGCTTCCCCGATTATCGGTTTCCGCCTGTGCCTGAGCCTCCTGATCGGAACCCGAAGTGCGGCTTGCCTCTGAAAATCAATATGCAGAGGAAAAAACAAATTAACAACATATTCCTTGGGATGGCGGGAGGGAATCTAGTGAGAACCAAGGTCTCACTATTATTATACAATCCCAACTGCCCTTCGTTCGCTACGCGTACTCGAGCAATTGTAGAATTGTACAACAATAGCTCGACCTTGGTTAGGTGACTTCGAAGTATTCTCAAAGAAAACTATGATTTAACGACCCAATACCAAGGTATTTGCCTCTAAAGACAGTTCTATCTGTCTACGATAAAAGCGCGTGAAAGTGGATTCTGAACTCCAGCTTCCCATTCTCAAAATGCCCTCTATCGACATGCCGGAATCCGCTGCTTTAGAAGCGGAGGCACCTCGCGTCGAATGAGCGGAGTAGATTGAGGTTTCTATACCGGTCTCCTCTAAAGTAGCCTTCAACCAACGGCTCAATGTTGACGCCCCGACCGAATGATGAGGTGCGCGTAAGCTCAAGAACAACGAATCCGATTGAATCCCCTTACGGAACTGGTCAGAAATTAACAGGTAGGCCTCCAGAGTAGCTACCGGGCAAACCCGGCTGACCGGAACTAGCCTCTTTAGGCTAAAGACATGAAGAGGGGCCCCGCCACGCTGCAACTTCCGCGGCCTCGCTAGGGATAGCTTCGCTCCGGTTGCGTCAATGGCAATAGAATTGCGGGCTAGGCCGGCCAACTCCGAGACCCTGCCAAGGGAAGATAGAGCCAACAGCATAGCGCATTTCCGTGACAGGATCGAAAAAGGCAAATCCTCATTTACGTCCATGGCCACAAAATAATCCACCACCGCTGCAACATCCCAAAAACCGGTGTATCTGGGCGTTGGAGGGGTCCTGTTATAAATTCCTTTTAGTAAACGAATAACCAAAGGGTGTTTACCTATCTTAACTCCTTCTATCCCTTGCAAAGTGGATGATAACATCGAACGATAAACATTTATTGTCCGATTAGCCTTACCTTGACCTGCAAGGGCGCCCAAAAATTCCAGAACCTGTCCTATAGAAGGAGACATGGCATCCGAACCCTGTCGAAAGTTCCAACCAAGCCAATTCTGCCGTCGGATGTCCGATTCATGGCCGAACATCCGTTTGATACCCATGTACTCTATGAGTAGTTCTAGGGATGTCCGTCGGATAGTAACAATTGAAGTGTAAATGGATGTTCAAAAATTTTATTCTATGGACGTCCATCCAACAGCCAAGAAGATTGTTTAATGTTTTGTTTTTGAATGACAAAATAATTTTTTTTAAAACTAAGGTGGACTTCAATTTTCCAACACAACATGCTTGGATTGGCACACGGAAGGACTAGCTTGAGTTTGGGGGTTAAGACAAACTCTTGGCTTTTTATAAAATCTTTGAAAAAATAAAAAAATTAATTTTTGAATGAGGAGTTAGGTTTTAGATTTCATTTACATTTTTTAATATCGAGGTGCTCGATAATTTGTATGAGTGATTCGTAGTGTAACAAGAACAGCAAAATATAAACACTAGAATGAAAATAATTCTAAGTCTATGCAGGTTTTCAAAATTGTACTAAGCATATAATTATATAAGAAAGCTGTTAGGCATCGCCAGCAGCAAACATTTCACAAATATTTTACATGATTTCGTAACAAATATACTTAAAATGATTGTGAATGGGATGGCAGAATGGTTAGTTTAGTTTTTGGAGGGGTTTCCGCGGAGAACAAACATGTATGGGGTGGGTGCATTTTAAAATATTACTAAAATTACATAAATAAAATAAATAGGAAAGAGTCTACTAATCTACTGGGTATGGAGATTCTACGGGAGGGGTTTCCTCAGCTTCGGGGTTTGGTGCACCATGATGGAAATGGGCACACACCATATCCATTGATCCCTGGATCGCTGCCAATCGGGCCTTGAATCGGAAGGCACCCCAGGATCTTCCGTTGATTCCAAGAATAGAACGGATTTCGTCGTTCCTGGTGTACCATGATCCAAAGACCCGACAACCAGGGGGAGAATCCTCCCATGCGAAGAATATTTATCATATTTCCGCTGGTAGGCATTCTCCATACTCCCTGGTTGGTCATAGCAGAACACGACGTCGACCATCACCCGGGAACCGGATAATTGAAATTCAACATCCGGTCTTAACCTTTGCCCTGGGAAGGCATTGTTGATCGTGACGTCGTGTCCCTGCTTGACTAGCAGCGACTCCAAGAGATCTTGCATGGTGTTGTGCCTCTTGGTGGCGAGCTGGAGACCTTCTTCACAGTGGTTAAGCACATGAAACCCGGTTTCATTTTCCTTTCCGCATCGGCGGCAACTCGTATCTTGCTCCTGTGAGCAAAACCACGAGTGCCCCCGAAGAGGAAGGATGTCGAGCCGGGCCCTGTGAAGATATCTCCAGTCTCGGAAAGAGAGGGGCGTACGGCAAGATACCAGGTGAGCCATGTCTTTCGACAAAATATATAATATTTCGACGAAATATGATGGCAGAATGGTCAGAGTGTCCGACTTCGATGCGGGAGACCTGGGTTCGAATTCTTACTCGAGAAAGTGCATTTTTCTTATAATATCTTATTTATAGCCAAAAGAAGTCCTTTCGGATGTTCTTACAATGTCCGATGGCATCTTCCCGGAAGGTTTTGTAATATTCAATCGATACCCGAGGGACATCCAGTTTGGAGATCGGGAAGTTCCACGGATGTCCGTTGGATATCACTCTTATCCGTTTTGGATGAACTGCGGATGTCTGTGTGACTGACCTGTGCTATGTGGGCTATGTCGACCGCAGTGAAGTCTTTGCAGAGCTCTGATGCTTTCGCCGATAAAAAATTATCAAAATTATCCTCATAATCCTCATCTCCCAGTTGACCATCCACGTCACTTTCTTGACTTTCACTGGTATCACATTCATTGGTATAAACCATGGCCTACTCTAATCACGGCCCATCAGCTGGCTATCTCCCTGTAGCCTAAAATGAATTGTGATAGCTCCGCCCATTCATAGCCAGAGGGTCGTAGTCCCTCTCAAACTTTTCCAAATTCCACGGCTTCTTTCCACCTTTTAAAATTTTCTGAAATTCTGCCATTGCCGTGCTGAAGTTCTGACGCCATGATATGCATCGCTCTGCCAGGGTGTTTTAGTGTTTGGTAAGTATTTGTTCCTTAATTTTTTATCCTTAATTTTTCTTGATAACATTCATAGGACAAAACGCCGACACAATGCAAATAAAAACAAGTAAAATGGGACGCAAGTACTTTTCAGAGAGCTAGACCAAGCCGGGCACTGTCTGAGGCCCAGCACACAATGTGTAATTTATGTCAAAAGCGGCTGAGGATCTGGGGGAGCCAACTGAAGTAGATTAGTAAGAACAGGAACTTACTTTTAGTAACTCAATTATTGTTTAGTTAATGGCATATAAATTAATTTGTTTCTTTATTTCTTAGGTAATGGGCAGAGCATTGAATTTTACATACGAACAACAACAACATCAGCTTGTGCATTATGTTCTGAGTGTTTGTCGAGTTCTTCTTCAAAAACATTTACTAAAGCTTTGACAGCATCTGTCATCCGCTCCTCGGATTTACATAGATTAATGACTTGTAATCCTATTAAATTTTCGATGTCCTTCAACTTTTTCTCCAGACCATTAACGTGACGTCGAAGTTTTCTAACCAACATTCTGTTGTTTTTCAAAGGAATCTTTGAGAATTTAGATATTTTTGTTTTGCTAAGTTTCACCAATATTCTCATCTTTCGTAATGGGTCTATGGATTTTATATTTCCTGTTGTTTTCAAGTCGTTGATATCCATGACCTTTTCGGACATTTCAGTAACAGTCTTACTTGCATCAACTTCTTTCATAACATTGTGGTTCCGAGCGGAATTTATTAGTGATACTACTTCTTCGTCCATAAAGCCACTATTATGGTTGCTTGCAGGTGTTGAAGATCGATAATTAGAATACAAATCTTGTTCATAGTGATTGTCCTCTGGATGGTCGAAAACCTAATACAAACATTAGTATGAACAAATTAACATGCATTTCTACTAACAATTTAACACTATTGTGCTTACTGTGGAGTTTTGGGCATCAGAACGATGAGGCTCTAGTTGTTGACATGATTGTCCAGTGACATTTGAGAACGGTGTTGTGATTGTCTCTCCCCTCACGTTTGTTGCCTAACAAAGATGAATAGGTAAATAGTATTATAGTAAAGAGAATTATATCATGTTACGTTAACATTGCTACAAATACTAACCTTCGTAGGAAGTTGAAATATGGTTGGTACAGCATTTGGCAATAGTTTTTTATTTTTTTCATTGATACATTTTTTTTCAAAATGTAAACTGCATATTCTTAAGGATTTTAGTAGCTTGAAATTCTTAGTAAATCCAGTAACACAACTGTTAGACGAGAATGCATTGAGCCACAGCTCAATGACATTCTCGTCTTTAGGCCATGAAAAAAAATTTAGTGTTTCTTCGTTTTTACCGTAGGTTGTACTGTGACAAAATAAAACACAGCATTTAATCCTCATTTAGAAAAGCAGCTCGTTGAACTAAAGGGGAAAAAAACAGCCTGGCAGAGGCATTAGCAGCAGCAATGGCAGCAGCACAAGGCGGCAGCAGCACGGCAATGGCAGATTTTCAGAAAATTTTAAAAGGTGGAAAGAAGCCGTGGAATTTGGAAAAGTTTGAGAGGGACTACGACCCTCTGGCTATGAATGGGCGGAGCTATCACAATTCATTTTAGGCTACAGGGAGATAGCCAGCTGATGGGCCGTGATTAGAGTAGGCAATGGTATAAACACAACACGAGTTGTAGCGAGCTAGCTCTGCCCGGGTGAGCTTTTCCATTCGCTCAGCCCGAGTGAGCGAATGTTCTAGGCTTACAGCACTCATGGCGGCAGGTTTAGTTATCGCAACTGTAAATACGCTATAGTCAATGGCTTTGGTCAAAGTAAAAGTAAGCTCCCGTATAAGACTAAAATAGTTTGGGTTCTATAATTTGTAGGAATAATTTTTAATCATTTTATCCCCAGAAGCGGGCCCTGTTACTATGAGTAAGTTAACAGGTCAAAGGGACTTATGACGTGGCTGAAAAAACATCCAAGGTGACAGTTTAAAGTGCCATAATCTGTTCAACTACGAATGCTGCAATCACTGAAAAAACAGCTAAAGTCCTAGTTCAGAATCCTATTATCAGTGCAACTGGTAGTGTTAATAGTCGTGCAAACCACCGAAACCCAAACTCATCAAAAGAGCCTTTGCTCAAGTTACCTTCCTTTAAAAGTAAGTAAGCTCCCGTTTAAGACTAAATGGTTTTGTTTCTATAATTTGTAGGAATAATTTTTAATCTTTCTATCCCCAGAAGTGGGCCCTGTTCCTAGGAGTATTGTCACACGAGTTGTATTTGAACAAGAATACACGAATACAACAAGTGATGACTTAAATTCTTGACAATTATTCACTTTTAACTAGTAACAATAAGGGATGACCATACCAAACTCGGAGAGCGTCTGAAGACTCCAGGGAACTACTCCTACGGAGCCTAGCTCCGGGAGCTCACCCGATGGAGACTCATCTAACGCAGATTTGGGGCAGCGTTTTATACCGTCGAGCGAATTACTCCCCTTCCGGACTGCATATCTGCGTATCTTTCTTAGAGCGGACTTCTCCCGATAATTTCTTCACCACGATCGCAGCGTTGTCCAAGGAGCGGATGACTCATCTCTGCGAATAGATAACCAATCTCCCTTTTCACCCGCGACAGGTCCCCCTTCTTCAAGACAGGCGACCCGACTGTACTAATCTTCTGCGATCCACGAAGATTGATGAGACTAAAAATCAGCTTGCGTTCTCTTGGCAAATAAGGGACTTTTACTCTTTCGTTTTTCTTCTTTCCGGTTGCGCTTACTTGTTTAAATGTTTCTTGTATTTCCCGGATAGTCTTAAGGATTTTTCTTTTTTTTTTTTTTTTTTTCTTAAACCGCCTGCCTTCGGCCACGGAAGAGGCGCTGCAATCTAATATCTTCCGGCCGTTTGAGATTCACCATCCACTCGTTCGGAAGCCTTGTACACTTGAACCAGCTCCCCATCTGTTGTGGGTAGAATGTTATTCAAAGCGCTCCATCCATTGGTGCGCATCTTCTTCTGAATTTTTTCAGAAGATTGGCGGGCTAATAAATTTTCTGACAGCTTCCATAGCTTGTCTTTGCGGCTGCTCAATATGCCTTGATGGCACTATAAATTGTTGTCCCCCGACCGGAACAACTGGACTCATCGCCGCTCTCAAATCGACCTCGGTTGCTGGATCCTAGTATAAGCCTATTGAAGTCTCGACTGTTTCACCCTGACTGTCAGCTTCTTTGGTCAAATGGTCCTTTGGAATAGGACCTTCAAAATTTAGGGCTTCACCAACAAAGGAAGTTCCACTCTCCAACGATGAGGCTGGGATAGGTGAAGTTTCTACCGGAACGCTTGACAGTTCTCGAAGCGGATGTAATCGTCGGCTGTGGTCTCTTGGGCAACTAGGTAGCCGTGGGTTTGTCCTCTTCGGTATCGGCTAACAATGATGGTAACGAGCTGCGTCTCAAAAATTAAAATTCTGCAGCACTAATTCGTCACTTACGGGTAACGAGCTGCGTCTCCACCAATTGTCACTTAAAGCACGATTTCGTACTCACGGGTAACGGACTGTATCTCCACCAATTGTCACACGAGTTGTATTTGAACAAGAATACACGAATACAACAAGTGATGACTTAAATTCTAGACAATTATTCACTTTTAACTAGTAACAATAAGGGATGACCATACCAAACTCGGAGAGCGTCTGAAGACTCCAGGGAACTACTCCTACGGAGCCTAGCTCCGGGAGCTCACCCGATGGAGACTCATCTAACGCAGATTTGGGGCAGCGTTTTATACCGTCGAGCGAATTACTCCCTTTCCGGACTGCATATCTGCGTATCTTTCTTAGAGCGGACTTCTCCCGATAATTTCTTCACCACGATCGCAGCGTTGTACAAGGAGCGGATGACTCATCTCTGCGAAGAGATAACCAATCTCCCTTTTCACCCGCGACAGTATGTTAACAGGTGACAGGACTTGTGACATAACTGAAAAAACATCCAAGGTGACCGTTGAAAATTCTATAATCCGAGCAACTGCGAATGTTGCAATCCCTGAAAAAAACAGCTAAAGTCATAGTTCAGAATCCGTTTATCAGTGCAGCTGGAAGTGTTACGAGTCTTTCAGACCACCGGAGCCCTAATACATTACAAGAGCCTCCACCCAAGTTACCTTCTGTTTGGGCAAAACAGCCTTCGCTGTCACTGCCCATTCAAACTACAAGTAAGTCTCCATTTAAGATAACGGTGATTAAACAGGGAAACGTTGAAGGTAATGAATACACTTTTTTCCATGACAATTGAAGTGGTCAGTCAGATACGAATTAACGCTCCTGTTTTTGTAGGTGCCAAACAACAGCTTTTTGGGCCGTCGTGCACTGTCAAGGCCGGTGAAGATCAGTCGCTGGTAAACGGTTTTTCCAAGGAAACTTCTAAATCCCTTGTTTTCTGTGTTATGTTTGTGTTTATTTAACACTGTCTAAGCTCCAATTTTTAATCGAAGCTACAAAGAATTAAAAAATACAAATCGATTGTCATTGAACAGCGAATTTGGCTTTGTAATTATTATTTAATTGTCAATTAGACATTGAGTTTTCACGAATTATTATAAATATAGAGGTTACGACACACTAGAGATAACAGGCTGTAATAAAGCTCTGTTTTCAAATGCTGTATAATTTCGCCAGGCATTCGAATTTCCCTCAATTTCGAATGATCGCCAGCTGATTGCGCCATCTTACTTTTAAAGGATTAAGAGTCAGCACATGACTATGACTAACTGCTGACTATGACTTTAGCTGTCTTTTCAGTGATTGCAACATTCGCAGTTGCACGTATTGTGGCACTTTCAACTGTCACCTTGGATGTTTTTTGAGACACGTTAAACCGCACCGACCTACCTATCTGATAAATACCTGATCGGTCATTATTCGGGTAGGTGCTTTTCAAGCGGTTTTCTTTCGTTCAAAATACCCACTTTAAAAGATATGGCCCAGCCTTAGCTTAAAAAAGGGTGGGCAAGTGAAGGAAAATAAATAAAACTATGATGTATTGCTTCAAAACAACAATAGAAATTCTTCTACATCTTTAAACTTTGCGTGTTCGAATAAAATAGCACAAATGTTATCGATGAAGATTTCGAGTACGAAACAGAAATACTAATTTGATTTTAAAAAATGACACTCAATGCTTTACTAAATGGAAAGTAACATTCATTACCAGAGTCATTGAACCGAGAGAGAGTTGAGAGAGACTTATAGAGTTGCCAACCCCCCGAATGATTCCTTCCAAACATTATTCAATGTATTTTTCTGACTTGCCAATGAAGCGGATACTACTTAATGTCTAACAAAGATGGTACAATACCTTTTTCTTTATGCAGATGGTCCAAAATAAAGTTAACTACAATTCGCGCTAATACGTGTGTGTGAAGCACGTTTTCAGTAGGGGAGACCGGGGCTATATGGGACAAAAAAATAAAAACTAACTTTAAAAATTTTTACTGGTTAAAAAAATAAATTATCATTAAACTTGTTGTATTCATGTTAAACCTTATCATGTCCTCTATTTAAAGATATTTTTAAATATGGTTTTGTCCAATACACAATTCTCTAGCCAATTATTTAATGAAAGACCTTTTTTTGTTGAACACTAAAACATTACGGGGTTACCTGGGACAGCTCCATAAAATTCTTTTTTATCCTAAAACAATTAGATTTATTTAAAGTTATTATAGCCATTCGATTACGAATTATATTTCGCGTCGGGTAATGTGTAACATTTATCGAAAATGAATTGTTACAATTCTAAAAATAGTTTTAAACTTTTTTTTCTTCAAAATTTTCCTTTTTTGTTATGGGGGTTGGCTTTAGCTGCAAAAAGGGAGGGATTTTTTTTTAAATCGATAGTTACATGTTATAAATACTTAATTGTTTTTCCCATCGATTGTAACTAGAAGTAGATGTCATACAGTCAGTCAATTCAATTTATCATGACAGAGTTTCCCATATTTCGTCTTAGTTTTCAAGGTATTTCTTAACATTGCCAGATTTTTATTAACTAATAGTTATTTATTGGAATCTATATATTTGTAGATGGTTCGTAACTATAAGAGAAAGAACATTGATCAAGTAACTGAATGTCAAGCAAAAGATATTGTGATGAAAAAGAAAGCAAGTGGCATTAGTTTTCAAAAGTTAGCTATAAAAGGCATGTCAAAATCAACTATCCATCGTGTGTGTCAAAAGATTTCTCAAATTGACCCAAATCATACTTCACTAAGAAGAAGTTTTCATCGTCGACAAGTATTATCTCCAAAACAGGAAACTGCACTTGCAGCTTATCTTATAGTCGCTCAAAAGTTGAATCATGGTCTCACACCTGCAGACACGAGAAAACTTGCCTTTGTATATGCTAAGGCTAATCAAATTGTCATTCCTTCTGGTTGGCAGCTGAGAGAAGAAGCAATGATCAAGATAAAAAATCCAGTCAATTGTAAACATTGAACTTCATTACAATAAAAATGTATCAAGAACATCGTTGTTTGTGTTTCCTGTTTTTATTACAGCCAGAAATGAAATTATATGCCAGCCAGAAATGAAAAATAATTACAAAAACAAAGGCTACTCTATATATGAACAAGATGTCTGAATAATTTTCTCAAGTTTACAAGGAATTGTTTTAATGAGTTCAGTGACGAATTCCTCAGTGCACACATTATTCCAACTTAATGAAATCTGTTCCCAAAGATTGTTTTGATTGAAAACCTTCACGTTACCCCTACTGATATTGTTCATCATCTTAAACCAAACATCCTCAACGGGCATGACATCCCCAAAGTATTTGGGCCAATCAAGAAAAGTCATTTTTTCTTTATTGCCTTTTGCAAACTCCATAACTGCTTTACTGCGATGAACTGGAAACCTAATTACAAGATAATTGAAATAAATTTAACATCATATAAATATATTGCACTATTGCTGTTACCAATCATGAACAAGTCCAATTGGTTGTGATTGATCTTTATCGCTCAAAGGTAAAATATGTTTTTGTAGGATCTCCTTATATGTTGCTGAGTTGAACTTTTCGTTGACTCGCAACAAAAGAGCCTTTGGATGCGATGATGAAACACAGCCCCAAACTAATACAGTGTTATGTACTTCTCTTTCTGAGCCAAAGTATAATGATATCTTGCCTTGATCATTGTAGCTGCAAGTATAGGTAACATATTAATGAAATGACAGTAAAAAAATATCTTTGGCACTTCAAACAAAATATATCACCTAAAGCGTTGGGTATCTCCGTAGGCAACATCACCAACGTAATTTTTTATATGTCTTAAACAATGGATAGCCCCATTTTCCCTAGTCTTTTTCATTTCTTTGGTTATTTGTGGCCGAAGCTTGTTTGCATTAATAGATTTCAAAGCAAATCTAGCTAATGAATATAATTTAATAAATGTTTGATGAACTAAATTATATTTAAAATTTTTTAAAAAGTATTTATATATGATTAATAATTATTTAATTCCTAAACAATTCAATATTTTCATGACAGGAATAATAATGTAAACAGTTACCTCATCCAAGTCTAGAACGCGGATCTCCCGCGTCTCCGATGGAAACGTATCCAATAAGCCACTTACAATTTACTAATAGATAGCTAGCATACTGATAAAAATAATTTGGTGTTTCCATATGTTACCCGATTACCCGACCCGATAATGACAATAACGAGTAATGGAAAGACTCTATTTTGTATTGCAAAAATTGTTCTACTTAGCCGGGGGTTAGGGAAGTCTAAAGATAAACAGTCTACACTTTTTCCAGACATTTAATACCTAGGGCAAAAAAAGGGTGTCTGGACTGATAGTACCTAACCCCCCTTATAATGATTTTGCGCCAAAACCATCCTACCTCTCCTTAAAAAGGTAAACTATTAATTTTTTCGACCCAAAGATGGCTTTAAAAAAAAATTGGTGTTCACCTTTTTGTGCAGGATACTGTACTTGGTACACAGCCACAGTCTTCTATCCGCCAGAGGTTCGATGCCAGTTTCAGTATATAGGAGTTTGGTCGGAGTTGAGGGCCAGACTCCGGGAGCCCAGTATTATTCTGAGGATAGATCGGGAGACTACATCTATTTTTTCCTTATTCGATCTGCTGGCCGAGACGTAGATGATGAGGCCGTAGTCTATGCGGCTGGGAACTAGAATCTTGTAGAGCGTACACAGCGATTTGATAGAGGGGGGGGGGGCGTAGGTGGATTTAGTAATTATTGTTGATGTTGAGTGTTAAAATAAAGGATAAAGTTTAGAATGAGTTTGAACATATCTATATTTCACCTCATATAGCGTTCTTAAGTATTAGGAACAATGTAATAAGTATATTGGAGGACATTACCGGCTGGTGACCTATGAAAAAGTAAGAAGAGAGAAGAGTAAATTATAGCAGACAGCTTTTGACACATATGATTAACGCCCCCTGTTTCGCCATCGGATTCCGCAACCGGAAACGCAGGAGTTACTGAACGCGGCTGCGCTAACACCTGGTCTCAACTTTTTAGTTGACGGAAGGATAGTAATAGTGTCACATGGAAATCACGTGACGTACGCGTGAGACACACCCCACACTCATCTCCTTCTTGGAAACAAGCAAGGGCGAATGTACGAGTACATTTGTCTGAATGTTGCGTTAGCAGCACAGGACGTTTACACCTTCTCTAACGCTTCGGGGAAACAAGCAAGGGCGAATGTACTCAAACGTTCGGCCTTGCTTTGTAGTAAATGGTTAAGGGTATCTTCTTCTTTCGTAGAAACAAGCAAGGGCGGATGTACTCGTATAACCGGCCTTGCTCAGTAATAAGTCATACCGGTTATCTCGATTGTTCGTAGAAACAGCAAGGGCGAAAGCACTCGATGATTCAACCTTGCTGTTCGCCTACCATAAATAGGCGATGTAGTGTCTCTTGAATGGAATGTTCTTACTTGTCGTCCTAAAGTGTGGACGTCCTAATACACTCGTGTTACACATCACCCCCAAGTGTAACAATAGTTTACTGATGCCTGGAATAATGGAACCTGGTCTGAGAAAAAGCAACATAACATAATACGCTTCTAAATAAAGGGAATTGTGTAACGACCTGGTCTAGAAATGACAATAGGGTTTAAACAAAAAAGAAAAAAGATATGTTCAATGTCTGCAAATGGCCTTAGATATTTGTTTCCCCTCTTTTTTTTTCTTACTGCTTTATCTCCCTAATTCCCATCCGCTCATGGAACTTCTCAAAATCCGCCCTACCCAACGGTTTTGTAAACCTGTTCGCAAGTTGATCATGGGTTGAGATACTCGACATCAAGTTTGTCCCAATTTGCTGTTGTTCTCGGACAAAGAAATACTTAAACTTCAATGTGTTTCACCCGTTGGTGATTCTCTGGATCTTCAATGATACTAATGGCACACCTGCTATCACAATGGATGGGAATTTTGCCAACGTTAACATCTAATTCAGTCAAGAGCGCCTTTAGCCACACGGTTTCTCTTGTTCCTTCCGAGGCAGCATAGAACTCAGCATCAGTCGTTGATAGTGCTGTGGCCTGCTGCAGTCTGCTACCCCAAGAGATTGGACCTCCATGGAAAGTGAAGAGAATTCCGGTCGTTGACTTGCATGCGACGAGATCTTCAGCGAAGTTGGCATCCGTGAAGCCGTGTAGTGGTGAAGATTCATTGCACAACATTGGACCTCCATAGAAAATCCCGTAATTAGCTGTCCCAGCTAAGTAGGAGAAAATTTGTTTTGTCGCTTCCCATTGGTCTGGTCCTGGGTTGGACACAAACGCAGCCACTTGATTAACTGCCAGGGCAATATCAGGCCGAGTCGTTGCCATCAAGTACATGAGTGATCCGATTGCTTCACGTAATGGTGTCTTCTCCATTTGAAGGCGTTCTTCCTCTGACTTTGGTGCCATTGTTGGAGAGGGTCGGTTATTTGGATTAGCAGGAAGAGACGTGGGTTTGCAGTCAGTCATGTTGTATCTTCTGAGCAGCTTGATGATAAAGTCTTGTTGGTTGATGCACAGTATCCTGTTCGATCTATCGCAACTGATGTCTAATCCAACAAATCTGCTGACCGGTAGTGATCGTACTTGAAAATGGATTCGCAAATAGTCGAGAATGGCTGTGATGATGTCAGGAGTGTTTCTGGAAATAAGGCCATCGTCGACGTAAATTATCAGGATGGTGTATTCCCCATTAGACCCAAACCGCAAGTACACACAGGGGTCACATTGGCTGTGGTTGAAGCCTTACTTAGTGATGAATCCATCAAATTTTGTGTTCCAGCACCGCGATGCCTGCTTCAGCCCATACATGCACTTAGACAATCTGCAGACCTCTTGTTCTTTTCCAGGTAGTTCGTAGCCCTCAGGTTGCTTCATAAAGATCTCTTCTTCCAATTCTCCATTCAAGAAGGCTGTCTTAATATCAAGTTGGATCATTTCAAGATCAAGACCGCAGCTATGGCCAGGACCAGACGGATCGAATAATGTTTCACGACTGGGGAGTATGTGTCGAGATAGTCAAGACCGTAAAGTTGAGCATATCCGCAAATAATCAAACAATTAAAATCTCGTTCTCTCCAACATTTGGATCTGGTTGAATTTCTTTTCCAACGTGCGGTTCGATGTTTGTCTGAACATTTAGTTCTACAGGAATATCATCGTTTTTACCTTCAGTTTCGATTTCCAGTTCCACAAAGAGGTCAAGTTGAGATCTAATTACTGGTTCAGCATGGGGATTAGGAACGTCCACGTTGTATCCTTTGGTCTCATCAATGATTACGTCACGGCTGGTTACTGCTCTCCAAAGTGTTGGTATGTAGATACGATAGGCTTTTGTGAATTCGCAAAAACCCACTAGGATGCCTTTGATACATTTGGGTTCCAGTTTTGTTCGTTTGGCATGTGGGATGTGAACAAAAGCTTTTGAGCCAAAAATTCTGAGATGTGACAAGTCTGGTTTGTGCCCAGTCCAAATTTCAAATTGAGATAATTTTGTTTTGTTGGGTGGTATTCTGTTTAGAATGTAGGTGGAGTACGCCACAACCTCGCCCCACGTCCAGAGTGGTAGTCTGCTTTGACTTGCGTGAATAATAGTTCTTGCCGTCTCCATGAGAGTTCGGTTTTCCCTTTCTGCTATGCCATTTTGTTGAGGACAGTAGGATACGCTTGATTCATGTATGATTCCCATTTCAGCTAGTCTTGCAGAAAATCTTTCACTGAAGTATTCTTTCGCGTTGTCAGGGCGCAGAGTTTTGATGGCAGTGTTTGCTTGATTCTTGACAAGAGCATTGAAAGATTCAAAATGATTGGGTACTTCTGATTTGATTTTCGTAAAATACACACTGAACCAGCCACTAAATTGATCTTTGAACAGGACAAAGTATCTTGCGCCTCCAATCGATGCATGTGACATCGGTCCACATACATCGGTATGTATGCGTTCGCCTTTAAAGGTCGTTGGTCGAGTGCCGATTTGGGGATAATGCAAACGATGCATCTTGCCTTTTGGACAGCCTGGGCAGTGTTTTAGGTCTTTCCATTCGTCTTCAATTCCATAAAAGTCCAGTCCTCGGACCAATCTTTCCGTTTGCATTCTTTTCAGGTTTCTTAAGTTGACGTGGCCAAAGCGACAGTGCCAAAGTGAAGGGGTCAGCTGTCCAGTTGATGTAGCAGAAGCCGCATGATCAATGTTTACTTGAGATCTGATTCAAAGATGATACATTGTTCGACCAGCTCTGTCTCCTTTCATGTAGATGTTGGCATCAGGAGTGAATATGTTCACTTTGTTACCATTGAAAATAGCCTTCATGCCAGCTTCAGTGGTCGACACGATTGAGAATAAGTTTGTGCCTAGGTCTGGCACATGGAGTACAGGTGAAATGATTCGTTCATTGTTCATTGTATTTCACAAAAACAAAAAATTAAGAATAGATCCATACCCATCGCTGGATTTAACTCTGAACCATTAACATGCGATTGCTGTCTTCATCCACAGAGCTGTTGAGAAGATGAATAAGTGTGCCATGCAAAGAACAATAACTTTGTTACCGAATATCGATATAAATTGCACAATTCAAATCTGAACTGATCATCGTCTGCTTTTCTTAAGACTAAACAGTATGTTACAAAGCTAGTTTTATCTATATTTTTATCGAATTTTACATCAAATTTTTTGTATTTTTCATGCTAAATGAAAAAATTAAGACGATTTCTAATTGCCAAATAGTCGCAAAGAACACGAAAGGAACACAAAAAATAAATGTTAATACCCTATACGAAATAAAACATGTGGATGGATTGAGATTTGAACTTCGATACTCTGAAGCCCAAGTACTGTATGATACCACAGAGCTATAGTTGACTACAATATTATTCAGTTTATGCTAGAATTAAAGTAAACTATATGAACGACAATCGATATAATTTTTCAAATAGAAAATCAAATAGAAAAAAGTAAAAGTCAAACCTTCAAATTATCAACGATTACCACTGTAAAATCACCATTTTCCCAGACTAATGTCCAATAAAAAAGTTATGTTGTCTATTGGGACCGAACACGGATACTAGTTGTCGTGAGCGTTGTCTTATACCACTATGCCAATCAAGTTGGTAAATGATGTGTAAGTTAAAAAGAATTGACTGTTGTTGGTTGGTATCGATACAAAATGCAGACGAAAATCTAAAATTATCGTCATCTGTAACACTATATTTGGCTGGATAGTAAATTTGTTTACTATTGATATCAGGGTTGCCACAGCAATGACCAATTCTTTTAAAATTAAATTAATTACTAATTCAAATTACAATAAGAAATATAATAATTCAAAAAGTATAGTTCTGTTGCGCAACCGATTTCTAAAATCCCATCAAAAAATATTTAAGCAAGCTTTTCCTAACAATAAAAAAGCTGAAAAACATTTTTCGTTCAGGTTTGAACCCAATGCCTCTGAATCGCAAGGCTTGTGTTATACCACTGTGCCAATGCTCTGTAAACATATTGCAACACAACAATGGCTTTATTGTTGTTGGGTAGTATCGATACAAATTGCAGACGAAAATCTAAAATTATCGTCGTCTGCAACACTACATTTGGCTGGATAGCAAATTAGTTTAATATTGATATTAGGGTTGCCACCACAATTACTAATTCTTTTTAATTAAATTAATCACCAATTCAAAGTACACTAAGAAACATTAGAATTCAAAAAATATAGGTCTGTTATGCAACCGATTTATCAAATATCGTCAAAAAATATTTAAGCAAGCTTTTCCCAACAATAAAACGCTGATAAAGTTTCTTCAATCAGGGTTGAACCCACTGACTCAGCAACTCTAGCCTTGTACTATACCACTGCGCCATCAGTCCATAGAAAATAGTCAGCATAAAAAATGTTAATTGCTGTTGGGTAGTATCGATACAAATTGTAAACAAAAATCTAAT
Organism: Daphnia magna; assembly: GCF_020631705.1. NCBI lineage: Eukaryota > Metazoa > Arthropoda > Branchiopoda > Diplostraca > Daphniidae > Daphnia > Daphnia magna. The sequence continues at coordinate 7,085,003 of NC_059186.1, read as the reverse complement.
CTTTCCGTCGTCTGTTAGCTTTCAAATGCGTTAAAAATGTATTTTCAAGAGCCAATCATCAAGAAAAAATATGCAGTCGCTTCTGGATTTGAACTCCGAACTTTATGGCCACAGATCAAGTCGTTAACATTAGCGCTACTACAAACTACATTACTATAAAATCTCGCCGCCATAAAGTTCTTGTTGACGACTATCGATGCAAATTAGAAAAACTTTTTTTTTTTGTTTTACTGTTTGGGGCTTGTTAGTAGTACCGATGTTACCACAACTCACAATCCCTTTTGCATATAATTTTTAATGTTATGTTAACCGTGTTTTTTATATTGATACAATCATGTACGCAGTATATTTTTTGGCCAGTAGATGGGGATAATTAGATACCTTATCGATAATCGTATCGTTATCTAAAAGGGGGCGTAGATAGTTTGTATCTAACCAAATTAGATAATCGCCAACACTATTTGCAGTTGAAGATGAGAGAACGCTGATCAGTCATGTAGGATGTTGCTCCCGAATCTATTAATGAACAAGATAAGAAAACACAAAATATTAGGAGGGATATGGAGGACCACAGAAGTTGGAACTGTCCGCTCCATATCCGTTGCGTCTATCCACGAGATTAAGAAACACACACATACAAAATAAATAATGGATTATTTTTTTCTCGAAAAAAAAATTCTTTTTTTTTCCTTTTTCCCCCTCTCAATTCACTCGTTTTGTGAAGTAATTGGCGCGTTTTCTTACATTATTTGAACTGCGCTATCAAACAATTTAAACAAAAAAAAATTTAAAATACACATTGTATTAATAAAATACACATACCATCACCAACACCATCAATAATTAGGGCATTCTTTCTTGATATGTCCCCTCTTAGAACACAAAAAAAATGAAATTAGATTTAGTTAGTTAATTTTATAAAATTTCTACTTACTTTTAGGCACTGAATATGTCTTAATCTGTTTTCGTCGCTTCGTTTGCACCTTTTTTTTTTTTCTTAGATGGTTGTTCCTGGAAATAGATAAATTAAAAGATTAATTAGAAAAATTAAAATAAATATATACAAAAAAATCTTACCGCATGATTGGATGCCATTGGTGACACGACGGACGGTGGCAGGATGACAGGGGTCTCGACGGCCGGCGGCAAGATGACCGGTGGAACGACGGCCGGCGGCAAGATGGCCGGTGGAACAATAGCCGGTAGCAAGATGTCAGGTTGTTCTAAAGTAGCATCTTGTCCATCAGACACCTGCTCAGGTTCCCCGGCCGAATCGCCGATGCTTAATGGTGAAGCTTCGCTGGCCAGCAAAGCCTCGCAATATAGCAAGGCTTCGCCGTCCAGCTCTACCTCACCGTTGACATCGGCTGGTCCGGCCTGGTCCACTGTAGCAGCCCTAGAACAAATAGTTAAAATACGTTAATTAAATTTTAAAAAAGAATTTACCTTAATTGTTAACTTACCTTCAATTACGTTGAAATTCCCTAATGAGGGACCTGCAGTTATTGCAGTTTGAAAAATCGGTCCATTCGGGTGTGTCGTACCCGACATATTTCAACAAGTATTGGACCTTTCGTCGATTTTCAAACTGCACAACCCTACAAACGGCGAAGAAAAATAATTAAAAAACAATAAGATAAAAAAAATTTAAAAATTAAATTAAATTTGATAATGTTACCCTTACCTTCGGTTTAAACAATCCTCAACCTCGAATTCTTCGTACATGTTGTACATGTTGGAGGGGACTTGGTGGATGGGGACTTGGTGATTCCTCGGCATCTTGGAAACAATTGACTGAGTGAATGAACCTTGAGTTCAAAGGCCAATCCAAGGTCAGTCGTTTTCAAAACGTTTTCTTATTTATTTATTTTCCCCTTAGGATATGATCCAGTCTGGCAACCCTGCTTATCCATTAGTTTTGGATGCAGTCGCCGAGGTGAAGGCGTTGTTGAGTAGAGTAGGCTAGAGTTAACCGAAATTCAAATTAATAATTTTAATTCTAAGTTAACTGCACCAACTAACCGAGTGGAAAACCGTTACCCTTTTCTAATGATTAACGTTGTTTTTAACAATTTAAAGTTTTCCATATCAGTGAAAGTGCATAAAATAACGAGTGCGTAAAATCAGGTGGTCGGTAGCAAAAAATAAATTTAAAGATAAATTTTTGTCTTTAAAACATCTGTAAAGCCTAAGAATGCATGGAAATATTGTGTGATTCACAATCTATGGGAGTTAATTAGATGGTTGCTATGGTGATCATTTGTTGTGGTATGCTTCATGTGTTTGCAACTTCAAGGAATCAAGTGTCTAGTTACCAAGTGATCCACATTTAAAGATGGATAAATATAACCTGACATGATGATATGATGAAGAAGATGATCTTTATTCTGGATTTAATGAGTTCCATCCTACATTGAACACTTCCAGTCTTATACAAGATTCTCTTTCCAGAGATGTAAAACAGCAACAATCAATGATACAGATGCAGGTAATGTTTGGAATAGTTTGTAAAATTGTTTATTAGTTATTTCTCAATTGATAATATTCAGCTATTAAGATCAATTGTACAACAACAGCTCGACCTTGGTTAGGTGTTGACCTTGCAATCTATTCAACAAAACAGCTTTTTTAAAGTACCACAAAATGCAACAAAAGAAGAACGCACAAGTCACCTCAGGGCTCGGCCTACCTGGCCACCTCAGACCCTCCGGTGAAGCTTTCCATAAACAAACAAAACCAAAAAAAAGGAAACCAAATATAAACGAACATGATGGCTGCGGCTTCTTGGCAGGCTTCTGCTTCCCCGATTATCGGTTTCCGCCTGTGCCTGAGCCTCCTTATCGGAACCCGAAGTGCGGCTTGCCTCTGAAAATCAATATGCAGAGGAAAAAACAAATTAACAACATATTCCTTGGGATGGCGGGAGGGAATCTAGTGAGAACCAAGGTCTCACTATTATTATACAATCCCAACTGCCCTTCGTTCGCTACGCGAACTGGAGCAATTGTAGAATTGTACAACAATAGCTCGACCTTGGTTAGGTGACTTCGAAGTATTCCCAAAGAAAACTATGATTTAACGGCCCAATACCAAGGTATTTGCCTCTAAAGACAGTTCTATCTGTCTACGATAAAAGCGCGTGAAAGTGGATTCTGAACTCCAGCTTCCCATTCTCAAAATGCCCTCTATCGACATGCCGGAATCCGCTGCTTTAGAAGCGGAGGCACCTCGCGTCGAATGAGCGGAGTAGATTGAGGTTTCTATACCGGTCTCCTCTAAAGTAGCCTTCAACCAACGGCTCAATGTTGACGCCCCGACCGAATGATGAGGTGCGCGTAAGCTCAAGAACAACGAATCCGATTGAATCCCCTTACGGAACTGGTCAGAAATTAACAGGTAGGCCTCCAGAGTAGCTACCGGGCAAACCCGGCTGACCGGAACTAGCCTCTTTAGGCTAAAGACATGAAGAGGGGCCCCGCCACGCTGCGACTTCCGCGGCCTCGCTAGGGATAGCTTCGCTCCGGTTGCGTCAATGGCAATAGAATTGCGGGCTAGGCCGGCCAACTCCGAGACCCAGCCAAGGAAAGATAGAGCCAACAGCATAGCGCATTTCCGTGACAGGATCGAAAAAGGCAAATCCTCATTTACGTCCATGGCCACAAAATAATCCACCACTGCTGCAACATCCCAAAAACCGGTGTATCTGGGCGTTGGAAGGGTCCTGTTATAAATTCCTTTTAGTAAACGAATAACCAAAGGGTGTTTACCTATCTTAACTCCTTCTATCCCTTGCAAAGTGGATGATAACATCGAACGATAAACATTTATTGTCTGATTAGCCTTACCTTGACTTGCAAGGGCGCCCAAAAATTCCAGAACCTGTCCTATAGAAGGAGACATTGCATCCGAACCCTGTCGAAAGTTCCAACCAAGCCAATTCTTCCACGCTGACTGATAAGCAGCTGCCGTGGACTTACGAGTTCCTTCCATGAGTAGCTGGACCACTTCCTCCGAAACGCTCGCGGCTTGAAGCTCTTCCCTGATAACCGCCAAGCGATCAGGATGAGGGATCCTGCAAGCGGGTGACTCTGGCCGAGCGGTCCTGTCAGAATGCCTTCCGTGGGTAGTACCAGCGGTGGCTCGCTCACTAGCTCCAGGACTGTCGGGAACCATGCCTGGGCTGGCCACCATGGAGCTATTAGCGTGATTTCCGCTTCGTCCCTCATGGTCTTGCTCAGAACCTTCTGAATTAGGCAGAACGGAGGGAGGGCGTAGCCCCTGATCCACCTCCAGTTGACGCTGAATGCGTCCACGGCAAGCGCTCCTGGCTGAAGGCCCCAGCTGACAAAACTGTCCAGCTGCCGATTCCAAAGGCTCGCAAACAAATCCACTTTGAGCGTCCAACGCCGATGTAGGCGCTCGAATACGTCCTCGCGTAGTCTCCAATCGCTTGCGTCTGGTGTTGATCTCCAGAGGCGGTCTGCAACGAAATTAAGGACACCTGGGAGATGAATCGCGTGAACTGACAGCTCTCTGGTCTCGCACCATTTGACTATCTGGGCACTGATGTCGGTTAGACATTTAGATCTGGAACCTCCCGCCTTATTGATATAGTGTACTGCCGTAACATTATCCAGCATGATCCGCACCGAAACGCCCACCGAATGCACCGTAAAAACTCGTAGGGCGTACAAGGCAGCCAACAGCTCCAGCTCGTTAATATGGTGAAATAAATCCTGAGATGTCCAAGGTCCTTTCGTCGTAGCGGAATTCAACGAAGCCTCCCAACCCGAGCGCGATGCGTCGGAAAAAATTATCAAATCGGGCTCCGAGATAGCCATAGCCTTCCCGTTAGTCCTCTCGAGATTATTTGCCCACCAAGACAAATCCGACTTGGACCCCTCGTCTAACTTGACGCTGACCGACAAGTCCATCTCTGACAAGAGTGACTGGGCATTGTAAAGCCTCTGCAGATGGCGAAAATGAGCCTGGGCATAGGGAACCGCCTGAACGGCCCATGCTAAGCTCCCTAAGATCCTAGCTATACTTCTAAGCTGGATTTTACTCCCGGTAGCTGCCGATCGACAGATCTGCATAATCTGGTGCACTTTGGAAGGCCGTAAAGACAAAGATAAGAACGACGAGTCTATCATAAGACCAAGAAACTCCCGATTTTGCGCAGCTATCCCAACGGACTTTCCCTCGTTAATCAAAAACCCACAGGTCCGTAAAAAATCTGTCACTCTACCAAAATCCCTCTCTGCCCCCTCTTTGTTCTGGTTTAAAATGAGAAAATCGTCAAGATATACTATGACTCTAATACCGCTTTTCCTTAGAAAGGCGACCAGTGGCTTCAAAAGTTTGGTGAAGGTCCATGGGGCAGAAGAGAGGCCAGAGCAGAGGGTAGTGCAACGAAAAGAGTCCCCCTCCCAACGAAACTGCAAAAATTTTCTCATGTCAGGATGCATGGAAACGGTAAGATACGCGTCCTGAAGGTCGACCTTAGTGAAATAGTCTCCCTTCCGTACCATGTCCCTGAGAATTGTTACCCCTTCCAATTTAAAATGCTGATGTAGGACAAACTTATTCAAACCCTTTAAGTTAATGATAGGCCTAAAACCCCCTGAACTTTTGGCAATCACGAAAATTCCACTAAGGAACCCCTCTTCTGCTTTCGGAATCCTTTCTATTGCCCCTTTCTCCAAAAGAGCTAGGACCTCTGAACCACAAATTCTTTTCATCTCTGGTGACATATGCATGTTAACACCCGGCCTGGACTGAAAAGGTGTACTCTCAAAAGGAATTCTCACTCCTTCTTTAACCGAATCCAAAACCCACTGGTCGTCAGTCAGGCAAGACCAGGGCTCCAAAAAATGAGCCAATCGGCCCCCAATCTTCTCATTGGGAGGGTTAGAAACATGGGTAAAAAAAAGTGAAACTGACCTTCCAATTCCGCGGCCCATGCTGGAATTAGAGCTGTGGAAGCCTCTGCTGCCACTCCCAAAGCTGAAACCCGAATGGCTGGAGTTTCTCCAATTCCTTCTGTCTCCACGAGAACTATTGCTAATTCCGTTCCTAAAACGGGCTACCGAAGCAGTCCTGGTGTCCGCTCGGTTCAAGTTCCTCAACTTCTGGTCGTCCGAAGCCTCCTTCACCATCTGCTTCAGAAAGGATCGGCCAAAAAGCGACCCGCACTCCTTCGGGCTGAAGCGGTTGGGCTCCAAAAGAAGGGCCTGGAAACGAGGATCGGTCTGCTTCAAAATATTCTCCTGACGATGCATAGTCACGCTATGAAAGGAATGACCCCACAGCTGGAGAGCCGAGACAGCTGCATCGGCCATCGACGAATCTTTGAGCTCAGGATCACAAGAAAGCTGGCCCCACAAGTAGAGAAGCGGCCTGGCCACGTCCAACAGCCTGAACTGATGGCTCACCAATGTCTTCTCCTTCATCTCCGCCTTCGAACCCTCTCCTCCCTTGAGCTCCTTCAATCGACGACTCATGGAATGGTCCAACTTTGGGACCTGAAGATCGAAGGATCTCGAATTGAATGTCGGGGAAAAAATACCTCTCAGTTTTTTGGCCTCTGTGGACTTCAGTAGAGATGACAACCAACCTCTAAGCTCCTTTGAGCGAGCTCGATACAGGCAGACCACCTTGGTAGGCGGCTGGGCAGCGACGTTGTCTACCTCCGTCGGCAACTGAGAGTTCCCTGGTTGTGAACCGTCCAAATGGATATCCTCCTGATCTGTCTCTCTAGGCCTCCTAATAACCGAACGGCTACGGTCTGGACGGCCTCCACGTGAGCGAGAGCGACTCCTTCGTCGTCTTACCGAGCGACTCCTGCCTGAACTGCGATCTGAACTGCGATATCTCAAACGATGATGTTCCTCTCCGGCTGAACGAGACTGGTCTAAGCTACGACTTCTATCGCGGTAGGGATGTCTCGGACGTCTAGCCTCCCCCGATTCGGACGAGGAAGACGAGGCAGTAGAGGCAGAAGGATCACTCGAACTAGACATGTCGCAACAATGAAAGCTGAAAAAGGTCTGAGGTGGCCAGGTAGGCTGAGCCCTGAGGTAACTTGTGCGTTCTTCTTTTGTTGCATTTTGTGGTACTTAAAAAAAGCTGTTTTGTTGAATAGATTGCAAGGTCAACACCTAACCAAGGTCGAGCTATTGTTGTACAATTGATCTTAATAGCTGAATATTATCAATTGAGAAATAACTAATAAACAATTTTACAAACTATTCCAAACATTACCTGCATCTGTATCGTTGATTGTTGCTGTTTTACATCTCTGGAAAGAAGAATCTCTGGAAAGAAGAATCTCTGGAAGAAGAATCTTGTATAAGACTGGAAGTGTTCAATGTAGGATGGAACTCATTAAATCCAGAATAAAGATCATCTTCTTCATCATATCATCATGTCAGGTTATATTTATCCATCTTTAAATGTGGATCACTTGGTAACTAGACACTTGATTCCTTGAAGTTGCAACACATGAAGCATACCACAACAAATGATCACCATAGCAACCATCTAATTAACTCCCATAGATTGTGAATCACACAATATTTCCATGCATTCTTAGGCTTTACAGATGTTTTAAAGACAAAAATTTTTCTTTAAATTTATTTTTTGCTACCGACCACCTGATTTTACGCACTCGTTATTTTATGCACTTTCACTGATATCGAAAACTTTAAATTGTTAAAATCAACGTTAATCATTAGAAAAGGGTTACGGTTTTCCACTCGGTTAGTTGGTGCAGTTAACTTAGAATTAAAATTATTAACTTGAATTTCGGTTAACTCTAGCCTACTCTACTCAACAACGCCTTCACCTCGGCGACTGCATCCAAAACTGATGGATAAGCAGGGTTGCCAGACTGGATCATATCCTAAGGGGAAAATAAATAAATAAGAAAACGTTTTGAAAACGACTGACCTTGGATTGGCCTTTGAACTCAAGGTTCATTCACTTAGTCAATTGTTTCCAAGATGCCGAGGAATCACCAAGTCCCCATCCACCAAGTCCCCTCCAACATGTACAGTATCCTGCACAAAAATCCGAACACCGATTTAATTTTTTAAAGCCACCTATTGGCGGGGTAAAGGGTTTTTTGTTTGTTTTTCTTTAAGAGGGAGGGTAGACGGGGTGATGGACACATAGGGCAGGGTTGGGTAAGTCTAGACATTTTTTTAATGCCTTAAGGTATTACGCTTTAAGGCAAGTAACAGGTCGGGACATTTTTGCAACCCCCAGGGTGGTGTGTTTTTTTAAAACGACAGTTGGAAATGTTGGACTTAGGCTGTGTAATACTCCTTACCCAAATAAATTATAAAGCTGCCTGTGCACAATTATTTCGATACCGATGGCATATGTGTAGAGCCTCTGATTGCGACGCCGTAGATCAGTGTTCGAATCCCAAAAAGGATTTGCAAAATATAGGTATCATTATAATATTCTTTATTCGAATTTGCTGGGAATATTAATTTCTCTAGAACGAAGGAGATTATTATTTTTAAAATTATTTAATAAACAAAAAAAGCATATATTGCTCGATGAAAATTTATTTTATATGTGAACGAGAATTTCTCGTAAGTTAACAATATTAACTAATCACCTCATCTGGAATCGAACACCGATCTCCAGCACCACATTCAGAAACGCTACACCTACGCCATTGACAGCGACGTAAACATTTACAGGCAGCTGGAACATAAGCTTAATTGTGTCGGTAAGCAACATTACCATGCCCAAGCCCTAAATTTCCAACTGTCGTTTTAAAAAACACACCACCCTGGGGGTTGCAAAAATGTCCCGACCTGTAACTTGCCTTAAAGCGTAATACCTTAAGGCATACCCTACCCTACCCTGTCGTGTCCATCACCCCGTCTACCCTCCCCCTTAAAGAAAAACAAACAAAAAACCCATTACCCCGCCAATAGGTGGCTTTAAAAAATTAAATCGGTGTTCGGATTTTTGTGCAGGATACTGTACAACATGTACGAAGAATTCGAGGTTGAGGATTGTTTAAACCGAAGGTAAGGGTAACATTATCAAATTTAATTTTTTTTTTAATTTTTTTTATCTTATTGTTTTTTAATTATTTTTCTTCGCCGTTTTTAGGGTTGTGCAGTTTGAAAATCGACGAAAGGTCCAATACTTGTTGAAATATGTCGGGTACGACACACCCGAATGGACCGATTTTTCAAACTGCAATAACTGCAGGTCCCTCATTAGGGAATTTCAACGTAATTGAAGGTAAGTTAACAATTAAGGTAAATTCTTTTTTTAAATTTAATTAACGTATTTTAACTATTTGTTCTAGGGCTGCTACAGTGGACCAGGCCGGACCAGCCGATGTCAACGGTGAGGTAGAGCTGGACGGCGAAGCCTTGCTATATTGCGAGGCTTTGCTGGCCAGCGAAGCTTCACCATTAAGCATCGGCGATTCGGCCGGGGAACCTGAGCAGGTGTCTGATGGACAAGATGCTACTTTAGAACAACCTGACATCTTGCTACCGGCCATTGTTCCACCGGCCATCTTGCCGCCGGCCGTCGCTGACATCCAATCATGGATGCCATGGGTCTGAGGTGGCCAGGTAGGCCGAGCCCTGAGGTGACTTGTGCGTTCTTCTTTTGTTGCATTTTGTGGTACTTTAAAAAAGCTGTTTTGTTGAATAGATTGCAAGGTCAACACCTAACCAAGGTCTCACTATTATTATACAATCCCAACTGCCCTTCGTTCGCTAGGCGAACTCGAGCAATTTTAGAATTATACACAAGACCCCATTCCATTGTTGACACTGGTTATACCACTTAGAGCAACTCTTATGTGCCTTCATTAGGCATCGTGACTTTTTTTCAATGATGCTTTTTTTCAATGATGCCTGTACGATTTTCGAATTTGTTATGCAAGAAAACCCCGACTTGAAAACACGTATGACTTATTATCTGATTTTGCTAAGGTAAAACTAATACGTTGCATTCAAGGTTTACATATGGTGCTAAGTTACTACGCATTGGCTGATCGAGAAAATATGCGTAAATCATTTTTGCGCTTGTTGGACGTTCATGCTGAGGCAGACGACTTTGAGAAATTGGTGCCGGAGGTTAATAAGATGCTCTATACGATAGTAGAATTTGAATAACCTCATGCTCACACACTTACGGTTTTTTGTTGTTGGAATGAACAAATGATGTTGGTTTAGGGTGACGCCCAGTGGAATTCTCTGCGTGAATCGTTGAATAACGATCCGTTACACCGTTTGGAGCGTCAGGCCAAATTTGAAGGAGAAAGATGCATATTGATGTCGGCCAAGTTAATCTCGCCGGTCATCGAAGATACTTTTACTGTGGGCTACCAGTGGTATGTTTACATGGGTTTCTAATTTATTGATGTGAAACTCTTGGGAGTCGAGCGTAACGCTGGAACGAGCGAGATTAAGTCGTCATATTATGCCAAATCGCGGATCCACCATCCCGACAAGCATTGAGACTCGCCCGACCAGAAAAAGCACGAGGTCATTTTTAAAACTATTAAATATGGCTATGAAGTCTTATCTAATAGCTATACACGCCAAAAATACAACAAATGGTTCGACATGATATCAGTCCGATTGGCGCCCAAAGAGAAATATTGTTGTTATATAGCTGTGTTTAACAAAAAAAATATGAGCACTTGAAATTGATCCCAGCACCCCTGGTGGCGCCAGCACAAATCATAATTTTCTCTGTAAAACATTTCAGTGTAACAACTTTTGGGTATAGGGAAGGAATTTTTTTAGTTCAAATAATTCAAAAACATGCACGATATTCTAATAGAATAAAGAAAAACCCGTCGTTTGACATAAAAAAATTAATTTAAGGATGTTTTAAAGTATTTTATTTATATTTTTGGAAACGCCGGTATTAACATGGCGATTATGGGGAGAAAAGTGGTGTACCTAATCATGTGAACGATACTTTAGCGCCCTGGGTGTAACTCCTACAATTTTTTCATGTGAAGATAGCTTTTAGAGCACTTTCTCTTCTGATAGAGGAAAAAAGGAAAAAAAAATTAATCCTTACCAGTAAAAAGATATTCAAGTTTTCCTAAGACCCGTAGCGCCATAAGAATGCATTAAAAAACGGGGGTGTACCTAATCGTTTGGTGGGTACTGTATTTATACTGTTGGAATACACACCATGTTCAGAACTGATACTGGGTGGTTAAAGCGGACAAGTTTTATTTTGAGACTACAGATACCAAACAGGGAGCTGGAAAAAGGACGAATATTAATATTTGTTCTTTTTCCGTCGGATCTTGGTTTGTCACTGCCCTTGATAATTCCTTTCCCCCGCTTGAGTCCTACTGCTCACCCGTCGCCGTTCCTTACGCCATCTGTTACCCGAAAGAGCGGTGGTTAATGGAAAGGGGTTGAAGAATTATGATGCATCTTGAACACGGCCGACCCTGTTTTCTGAAGAGAAAACATTCCGCTTTTCTTCTTCTTCCAGGAGACATAGTTTCACGACCGCCTTGTGGTACTCTCCATGTTGAGTGGCCACTATCACCGAGCGCACAACTCCATCAGTACCTGTAAAAACTTGCGTAATTTTTCCCAGTGGCCAATGCCCTTCCGCTGATTTGGAATCAACCACAATGACGATATCGCCGATCTTGATGTTTCGCCTGTGTTCCAGCCATTTCCGTCGTTCAATCTGGCGCGGGAGATATTCTCGGAGCCAGCGATGCCAAAACTGTTTGGCTAAGGCAAGTGCCGCTCTGTAGCGCTGACGACAGTTAACGTCACGCTCGTCGACGATGTTCAGTGATACATATGGATTGGCTCTTCCAATTAACAAGTGGTACGGCGTCAGGGCCTCTGGATCGTGTTGGTCAACGCTAACATGCGTTAACGGTCTGCTATTAAGTAGGCCTTCGACTAAAGTGAGTGCGGTTCTCAATACTTCGTCTGTGGTTGTTTGCCCGTGCAAGACGGCGGCAAGGGCGGTTTTAGCTGAGCGGATGAGCCTCTCCCACGCGCCTCCGAAGTGGGGGGCATAAGGGGGGTTGAAATGCCAGGTTGTCTGCTTCGTGGCCTCCTTACTGATGAATTCCGCATTATTCCAACTTGCTATTCCGTCGCTAATTTCTTTCGCGGCCGATGTAAAATTCGTCCCATTATCACTGTAACAGTGGGTTGGTTTGCCTTTGTGAACTACGAATCGACTGTAGGCTCGTAGGAAAGAGTCCATCTCCATAGACTCCACCATTTCGAGATGAACCGCGCGAGTCGTCATGCAAATGAATATGATGCCATAACGTTTAAGTTGACGTCGAAACATTTTTACCATTAACGGGCCGAACATGTTGACTCCTGTATGTGTAAATGCGGGATTGTGGGCCTTGAGGCGGCAGGCAGGTAGCGCGGCCATGTAGGGGGCTGCAGGTTTTGCGTTTCTTCGGCGACAGAGTAGGCAGGGACTGATGATGGATTTAATTGTTGATCTACCTTTAAGCACCCAATACGTCGAGCGTAAATTGCTCAACATGTTCTCCGTTGTCGCATGGGCCAAGTCGTTATGCAGTTTTTGAATAACAAGAGTTGTAAACTTATGTTTAGGATGGAGAAGGATCGGATATCTAACTGAATACGGAACTTCTGCCCTTTGGATTCGCCCACCGACACGAAGAATTCCGTCGTGGTCTAGGAAAGGCGACAGCTGCGCGAGATTTGAGTCTGGTTGAATGGGGCGCCGATCCATGATGCAATTGATTTCTTGGGAAAAGTGAGCCTGCTGGGATAGCTTTACAAGAAATTGCTTTGCCGCTGAGATTTCCTGTGTAGACAGTTCAGTGGAGGGAGGATGATAATTAGTTTTTTCGTGTCTGGTTTGGTGAAACATGTTGAAGAGCCGTTGAATGTAGGCGGTGGTTCGGACGATTAAATCGACTGAGGATCTCCTTTCCATTAGGGTTTCGAACCGATTGGTTTCGGCTTCTCCTGACAGGCCGACCCAGATTCGAGGGTCAACATTATCGTCTTTCTTGACTTCCGGATCCAACTCGTTTGCAGAGGCTACGTAGGGATCAATAGGGAATGTGGGCCAGTTTTCTCGTGGTTTTTTTAGGAAGTCTGGCCCCTGGAATCAGCGGTGTTGGTCCGTCATTTGTTTCGGCGAAACTCCCCTACAGCAGTCATCGGCGGGATTTTCTTTACTAGGAACGTATCTCCAGTCGTTAGCGTTTTTTGGTTCCAGCATCTCTCCTACTCTGTTGGCGACGTAGGAGTGGTAGCAGCAGTGTTCTGAAGTTAACCATCTCAAGACGGTAGTTGAGTCGGTCCAAATAGTTACATTGTTGATCGTAGCGTCGAGCTCGGCCTACACGGTGTTAATCAATCGACATGCCACAAGGGCGCCGTTCAGCTCGAGCCGTGGGATGGTAATTGGTTTTTTGAGGGAGATCCTGGACTTGGCAATGACAAACGCTACCTCGATTCTACTTCGAAATTGAGTCCTAATATAGACCACAGCTCCGTAACCCTTTTCCGAAGCGTCGGAAAATGCATGAAGTTCGATGGCAGTCGGTTTTTCATTGGTAGACTTGAAACAGCGTTGAAGGTTGATTTGACTCAGGGATTCAAGTGATAAATTCCATTCTTCCCAACGGATTATGATGCTACGATCCAGAATTTCGTCCCATGTTGTTGATGTTTCCCAGGCGTCTCGTAGCAGCTGCTTTGATATAAACATAACCGGAGCTAGGAAGCCCAACGGATCGAAAACGCTGGCTGCTGAACGTAATAAGTCTCTTTTAGTTGTTCCTATTGTTGGAACCTTCACTTGGAGCTCGAATGCATCGCTTTGACAGTTCCAGGTGAGACCAAGCGTTCTCTCCGTCGGAAGGTCGTCCATGTCCAAATTAAGAGTAGGTTTTGATAACAGCGGGTCTGGTAGTGCAGAGAGGATCTTTTTGTCGGCGGAGGCCCATTAGGTGAGTTTAAACCCTCCGCGAAGGAGGCATTCTCTGAGTTGCTTACTGACATACATGGCTTCGGCTTGATCGTCGAATCACTCCATGTAATTGTCGACGTAGAAATAGTTAACGATCCTGTTGGCGACTCCTGGAAAATCTTTTTTATTATCTGCTCCGGTGCGCCGTAGTGCGTATGAACAGATGGTAGGTGACGAGACGGCGCCAAATATCTGCACTTGCATTTCCATAATTTTTGGCTGTTCCAGCGATCCAGGTTCTCTCCACAGATATCTTAAGGCTGGCCGGTCATCGGGAGAAACCTTCACTTGGTGGAACATTTTTTCAATATCTGCCGTCACTGGAAATTTAGCTCGTCGGAAGCGCATCAATAGACCTACAAGGCTAGTCAGCAGGTCTGGCCCTTTGAGCAGCCTATCGTTAAGGGAAACTCCGTTAAATCTTGCTGACGCGTCGAATACTGTCCTCACCTTGTCCGGCTTTTGTGGGTTTACTACGCCATGATGGGGAAGATAAAAGAACTTTCCTGGTGGAGTGGCGTCCGCCTCGGCTCTTGAAATCTCCCTGGCGTGTCCTAAGGCGACGTACTCTGCCATATTCGATGCGTATTTAAGCGCAAAAGGGGGGTCGGATCTGAATTTATCTTCGAGTGAGCGAAGCCGTCGGAAGGCTGCCGAGTAATTGTTGGGCAGGTGTGGTTCTGCTGATTTGAAGGGCAGGCCGATCTCATACCGCTCACCATCGTGTCTTATCGACATTTCAATTTTCTAGAGTGCTATCACGTCATTTTGCGGGACTGGAGCTTTAACGTTCGGGTGTGTGCCTATCATCTCACCGGTGATAAAGTCTTGAACGACTTTCTTGAAATGAGCTTCATTTTCTTCAATAGTGAGAGCGAAAACGTGGCTAGTATTGTGTTGTCTAGAAGGATTTGTCTTGTCCAATTTTCCTACTACACACCAACCAAAGGGAGTGGAGAGCGCCATGGGTGCGTTTTTCCATTGGTGTTCTCTTCTTGATTCAACGACGTCGTGGGCGTCGGTTAGTTCCATTCCTATCAATACGGTGACTTCACCGCCGCCGATTTCTTGTAGCTTGATGTCTCTAAGATGAGGCCATTTGATGAGTGTGGTTGGGGGGATGCTACGTCTGCGAATGTTGAGTTTGTCGATCGAGTAGGCTTCGTCGACGTCGAATTCCTCGCAGCGATTCAATGGGGTTATTGTGATTCGCACATTTCTTGTCCTGATGAGGGGGTCTTGAGCGTGGAAGGTACCAAATTTTGATCTGCTCCATTCCCCTTCTAGCGACAGGTACGTGGAGACATCGTCGCGAATAAGAGTAACTCTGCTACCACGGTCGAGAAGTCCATAGGTCTTGAATTCCTTTCCGTTGGCGCGTACAATGATTGGAACTATCGGTAGGAAGGTATAATCGTCGATTGGGTAGGTGAAGCCACAAAACTGGGATATTGTATAGCTGTCTCTGCTTCGTTGTTGGTACTGTCTTGGGTTAGATCGCCACATGACTGGGGTGCCATGGAGGAGGACGTGATGCCGGTATTTACAGCCTTCAATCGGACAGTTTTTGTCTTGGCCGCATTCGATACTTCGATGGCCTCCCTAAACAACGAAAGCAAAGTCTTTTTGCTTTGATGAGCTGAGCTCATTTTTCGGGGGATAAGCCCTTGAAGCGTTGGCAGTGATCGAGTTGATGGGATTCTTTACATCCTGCTGGACAGCCATTTGCTGCGTTTGTTTCATCGGGGGATATATTGAAGACAGCGTGACGGTCACGATACTGTTTGTCTCTGCTACTGTCTCTTGGTGCCGATGTTTGTGTTCTCGATTCTTCCATGTACGACTCGTCGAGCCAATCGTCAAAGTCGACAAGCGTGGGGAGTCTCGGCTGGAGACTCCAGCTCTTCTTTCCCCAACTCTTGCGGAGGCTGATGGGAAGTTTAGCAGCAAGTTGTTGGATGATGGCATAGCATCCCAGTTGAGACTCGTAGCCGCCGTACTTCAGCGTGCACACTACCCCTCGTACCTTGGCGCTGAACTTTTGCAGTGCTTTGTAATCGTCTTCTTTAAAGGCCGAGAGCGCCATTAGTTTTTCGTTACAAGCCTGGGCTACTAATTGGGGGTTGCCGTATTTTCGATGAAGTTCCTTCAGGGCATGTGGGTAGAGGCCTGGGTGTAAAAGTGCATCACCGATACGGTCGCGAACATCTTGGCGTAAGCTATTGCGTAGATGATAAAGGCGTTCTGCATCCGAAGTACAAGCATCATGTATAAGTATATTGAAGCCCGCGATAAAGGACGGCCCATCTTGCGGGTCGCCAGAAAACGTCTGGATCGACATTTTTGGCGCTCTGGGGGGAGCTGAATGCGGAGCAGGCTGGTTGAAGTCCGGCACGCCTAAATTAGTGATCCACATATCAGGTTGTTGGAAACCGTACGATGCTGGTTTGTCGTCAGGCGATGAAAAGAAAGTGGTAGGGCTTGGCTGCGTGGTGTAATTTGAACCACCCGTGATTGTAAAATAGCCGGCCGAAGATGCGGTTGGTACTGTTTGTGTGTCTGGAAAGTAATTTGTCTGATTGACGGACGTCGCTGTCGTCGTTGATGGCCGCGGACGGTTGAAGTTTGTCTCGGTTGTAAACGTAACGTTATGCTGAGTCACTGCGGTCGATCTTGTCGTTGCAGGCGGTCCGGTGACTATAGTATGATTATAGTGAGTAGCTGGAGCTTGAGTAGATTGAACCGTTGAAGTAACGTTGACATTTGAGACTGGCTGTACTTGTTGGTTGGAGACGGGCGGGATGGTTACGGATGGACGAGCCGTGTTATCACGGGATAATGCAGCGGTGGATGGAACTGGCTGATTAAGTGATACGGCGGTAGTCCTTGGAGCCGTCGGATTCGGGGTCGCCATAGTTGTTGCTGTCGGGATCGGAGGAACTGTATTGTCGCTGTTTACGGTGAGATGGTCTGTAATTGCAGGGGTAGTTGCGAGTGGTCGTTGGACCACGGTGGCTTGATTGCTGGAAGTTGCTACTGTCGTGGCAGCTGAACTACTGACGGTTTCTTGATTTTGCCAGAAAGGGTTGCTTGGGTTTGGTGTGGTGAGAATCTCCCAGGTTTGACTGGGCTGTGGTTCGGAATGATGTGGATTTATGATAAGCGCCTTTGAAATAGCGGGAGTGACTGTGCGGGGCCTTTTCGCTGCGGAGCAACTAGTCGATGGATCTCTATTGTTTGGTTCAGTTTGCAGTTGGTCTGTTCCTATCTTTGCTGAGTTTGGCAGTGTCGGGTTTAGATCTGGAGTAGAGATGGAAGACGTGGTGGATGTTTCATCGATGCGGCTCTCGAGGTGGGCTTCTATGAGGGCGAAGCATTCATTCGTTCTTGTGTCGAATTCTGTTTGCCATACGTCTTCACCTGTGTTGTCTTTGCTAGGAAGAGCCTGGTTGTACAGGCTTGTTAAGTTTAGTACATTCGTGCAGGATTTCAGCGAGTTGATTACGGTACACTTTTAATACCTTTCGGCTACCTCTCTCTTCCACATGGTTCATGATTCTAGTCATCAATTTTTTGTGTCGCGCCTTTTCGCTCGTTCTCAATCTTTTTAGGGTGTCTGGGCTCTCCCTTTCTAAGTCGTCATCGTCAGCACGGGTAGCCATTGAAAGGTTTGAAAAAGAAAAAAAAATTAACAGTTAATAGAAGGCAGTTTCTCTTCTCTTCGTTTTGCGGTGTCGGATGGCTGATGACATGGATCGGGACACCTCTCTCGCCTGTCGTTCGAGTGATTTCTTCTCTGGCGTTTTCTCGTGAGTTGGAGTGGGGGTTAAGCTAGCTAGTAATTCTGGCAGTTGTACGGCCGAATACTGTTGCGCCGGACGAATGAGTGAGAGCAATGGGCGCGGCGACTCAGGCCGGTAAACGACCGAACGCTCGCACGTCGAGGAGAAAAAATAGTGGGGTGATGATTCCGGCCGGCAAACGACCGAGCGATCGGAGGTTGATGAGAGAGGAGATTCAGGCCGGTAAACGACCGAACGCTCCGGGGTTTATGTGGAAGAGGGGGGAGATTCAGGCCGGTAAACGACCGAACGCTCGTTCAATGATGATAAATTTGGTGGTGGGGTGATTGACTGCTCCTCGTGCTGTTCAAGAAGATGGTTTTGCGATGAGGGATGGTGTGGAGATGCAGCTGGAATGAGCGAATCAATGGCTGGGCGTGGTGTTTCGTCGATTTGGTCTGAGTCGGAGCCGTGACTCGAGTTGAAGTTCACTTGCTCTTCCAAATTAGCTAGCTGGATTCGAATTGCTTCGTCTCTCTCTCTGGCTGCCGTTATTCGACGTTTTGTTCTTCTTGCCTTGTCACGTTGTCTGCCTTCTGTAGATCGACAACTTCGTTGCCTTTTCCCAGGCATCCGTAGTGGAGGGTAGAAGGATGGCTGGGATGCTCTCAGATCTGAGTGGTGGGGATCAAGTGCTAGGCACGAGATCGTCGCGTGGTGACCACGCGGTTGACTTCAGAGTCGGGTGGAGCGCGCTCTGAGCTTGAGCGAAAAAGGAGCGCGCTCGCGATTTTCACTGAGCGACGAGCGCGAGCCGCTCAATTAAAAAAAACGCGAGCTTGAGCTTGAGCGAAGACTTGCTGAGCGACTCGCTCGAACGCGAACGCCATCTATCAGTCAGCAATAAAAACATTTGGTCCAAACTTAGTGCGCTATCTACGAACGCAATTTTTTTTTGTGAAAAGATACGCAACTGTGCAGACGACACCCAAAATCTCTATTCACGTGGGCGTCTTTTTCAATACGTATAGCAAGTGTCTATAGTTTCTCTACACATAGTGAAAAATTAGATCAGATTATTGAAGATTTAGTAGGAACTTTGAGTTTTGTCATGCCACCTAAACCGAAGAAAAGTAGGGGAAGTAGTTCTCGTGAAAGAGAAGTGAAAGAAAATGAGATTGACGTTGAATCAAACTCAAATTCTGGTTATTCTGATTGTGAAGCTTTGTAAGTTACTTACTGAGTTACTGTTAATACATTTTCATTAAAAAACGTTACTGTAAATGTCTAATAAATTTCCAGGTTAAATGAGGAAGAATCATGTGCCAACTCTTCTAAAGGTGCTGCTTCAAGTCAGTCCTCGAGCTATAAAATTACACTTCCTGCCAAGTACTTTCAATTTGTTCATGACCAGAAGAGCGGAAGGGGATTTAAAGTGAAATGCATGTTGTGCCACCTGAATAAGACCAAGTATGACAAATTTGGAAAACCTGAGTACTTGTCAATTACCAACAACTCAGTGTACAATGCAAGAAGACATATTACGGTATGATTTCTTCATTAATCTTTTATTCCTTCCCATCCTTTTAAATACTGATAAAACTAATTTATAATCCTAGGGCAAACACCCGACATATCTATCTGATTTCAACACTTTATGTAAAGAAAAAGTTGCTGAATCCCAAGCTGGCAATGACAAAAGGAGTAAAGTGAAACAAACAAAACTTGATAATCACATCATGAACTCAAGCTCTCCTAAAATTTAAACAAATCAGCTCGCAAGAACAACTTGATGAAGCAATTTTGGTGAGCTACTCATTTTGTCAAAGTTTTTGCTTAAAAACCCACCCATTAATGTAATTTTTTAAAATGGTTATTCAGAATCATATTATAGTGGATCTGTTGCCATTCAGTGAAATACAAAAGGAGGGGTTTCAAGAGCTAGTAGGTGGATTGATAGGCCCGCTTGTCCTGAAAAGTCGGCGTTCAATGGCAAGGCTTCTGAGCAAGAAATATGAATTGAACAAACAAATTCTTATTGCTGAACTGGAAAACGTCGAACATGTTTCAACTACTGCTGACTGCTGGACATCTCATCGTCGCAGCTTTCTCGGAATGACTGCCCATTGGCATGGCGAAGGAAAAAACTCAAAAGATATTATTCGTCGCAGTGCGTGTCTTGGGGTTCGACGCGTTTATGGATCTCACACGTACAACGTTCTGGCTAGGGCGATGGCAGATATGCATGCTGAATTTAAAATTACTTCCAAAGTCAACTGTACGATTACCGATAACGGGTCTAATTTTTTGAAGGCATTCAAGATGTTTTCATTAAAAGAAAATGAAGGCCGTCCACCACGAGGTTCCTCTAATGTAGATAATGAAGAGGAGGTAGACGACTATCTTGACGATGACGACGAAGAAGACGACGTAGTTTACGTTGACATAGGAGAAATTTTGGATAGTCATTATAATGAAGCTCGTCTGTCTTTGGAAATTGAAGAGAGAAATGGCGCTACTGAACAATTGCCTCGAAGTGAAAAAGAAGGAACTCTAAACGCTACTCTAAATAATGAAGATTCTGATTCTGACAATGACATTTGCAACATTGTTGCCCACATTCATCTTCCTCGTCATTTCCGATGTACGTGCCATTCATTGAATCTCATTGCAACAACCGACGTTAAAAACATAGACCAGCGGCAATTCAATAAATTAAAGAACAATTTGGATAAAAAGTTGTCGGCCATCTGGAACAAACAGAGTCGGAGCTCACTGGCTTCCGACTACATAAAGGATAAACTGGGTGAACTATTCATTATTCATAACGCCACACGATGGAACAGCTATTATAATTCTTTGTGCAAAGTTAACTATTTTCAATCGAAAAAACCGGAAGAGTTTAATGCTATAATGGATCACTTCAAACTGAAAAAATTGACGGTTGCAGAACAGGAATTTCTTAAAGAATTCATCAAAATAATGAAGCCCATAGCTGACGCCTTGGATGTATTCCAAAATGAAGAAAAGATGTCCGTCGGATGCGTTTTGCCTGTGTTGACGGTGTTAAAGGAAAAACTTGTGATTTTCAAAGATAACCGAAGTGTCATTCATTGCGTTCCGCTGGTCAACTGTCTATTGGAAGGGGTTGAAAGAAGATTCAGTTCCTTGTTTACCGATACGAACATGATTCTTGCGGCCATTAGTGATCCACATTTCAAGTTATCGTGGATTTCAGAGGGTGAGAAGTCAACCGCTATCGATCTTCTCAAAAAAGAAGTAGATCGGCGTACAAGTGCATCCGTTGAGTAAGTAGAGAAGTAATGTTAATACAGTGTAAATTTGTTCATTCATATATTTTCTTTTATTAATTATAGTGCGCATGAAAGCAGCCTTGATGAGGCCAGTCTAAGCGACGGCTCACCGACAAGAAAGAGAAAAAGAAATCGGTTTTTGGATGGCCTAAGAAAGAAAGTGACTACTGAAATTGGCGAAGTAGATAGGTTCTTTCATGAAACCGTCCCCGGTTCTCTTAAAGACCTTGATCGTTTTCCGACAATTAAACAGATATTTCTGTAAGTAAATCCATTTATAAAACTTTGCATCTCATGTCAAATCAAATTACAATAATATTTCATTGATTTTATAGAGAATACAACAGCGCCCTTCCATCCTCAGCTGCTTGTGAACGTCTTTTCAGCACTGCGGGACTCATTTTTGTCCCAAAACGTTCAAATTTATCGGACAGTAATTTCGACAAACTTGTGTTTTTAAAACAAAATGGAACATGTTTTCGAAACTGGCAACTTTGCCCGTCAAAAACTAGCTAATAGCTAGCAAGTAGAACTCTTTAAACTTTTTTAAGTGTAGGAATTAGGATATTGTAATACCTTTAACCTACTGTGATCGCTTTTAAGAGGAGTAAGAGGAGAAAATACAAGTTTTTGACAGAGATTTTTTTGTGTGAAGAGCGCGAGCGGAAAACGAGCGCGCTCGCGCTCGTTTTTTTTTTTTTGCGAGCTAGAGCGAAAATCCGCTCACTTTGAGGCACTGAGCGGAAAGCTCAGAGCGCGCTCGTGTTTCAGTGAGCGATGCCCGACTCTGGTTGACTTCTCTCTCAGGATTGTTCTAACTCAATGGGGTTCTTTGTCTTCCCGGTCGATGCACCAAAATATTCAGAACTGATACTGGGTGGTTTAAGCGGACAAGTTTTATTTTGAGACTACAGATACCAAACAGGGAGCTGGAAAAAGGACGAATATTAATATTTCTTCTTTTTCCGTCGGATCTTGGTTTGTCACTGCCCTTGATAATTCCTTTCCCCCGCTTGAGTCCTACTGCTCACCCGTCGCCGTTCCTTACGCCATCTGTTACCCGAAAGAGCGGTGGTTAATGGAAAGGGGTTGAAGAATGATGATGCATCTTGAACACACCATCATAGTCAAATTGAGCTCTTTGCTTCTGGTCTTCTTCTGATAGGGGTTCAGGGTCAGAACGTAAAATAAAGTAATTTATACTAGTTCTTCTTAACCATATTGTGAACGCTCCTTCAACAAAGACTGTTTTCTTTTCTTGGAGTTTTGCCAAAAGTTTCCTTTGTGTAGCGCTCTGACCACTAACAATCCAAGTATCGTCGATGGCGTCTCTCAACTCACTTGTTTGAAAAATTTCCATCTCTGTCTGTGGCTAGATCAAAACTACCCATTCTCTGGACAGCAAGTTTTGCTACTTCAAGATTAGAAGTGGGGATCTTTTCTGGGAGTGCCCATGGAGAAAGGTTCTTAAATTTTGGAATCCAGTAAGTCATTCTTCTAAGTTTCTTCGTCGGGAATCCATGGCGGCCAAAAATGTTAAGGACCATAGCGTCGGTTTCTGCATCTGGACACAAACCTGAAAAATTAACAACATATAACTATTAGTTGAACATTTTCCTCTACAATATTCATCCAAACCATTGTCTTCCATCTGTTCCAGAACATCAATTATACATTGTTGTTGCTTTAATAGTGCATAAACTCTGCCTGAAACATATTTGTTGGAATAGGGGAGACTTGAGTAAGCCGGGACGGTTTTCGTTTTCCCCCTATATCTCCCAAACTAATCATTAAATTAATTTATTATTTTGTTTTTATGTATTCCATACGGTAGTGTACCTCCCATATTTTTTATATAATTTAATAATAAACCATTTTCCCATATAAGACCTTTAAAGTTTTCTTAGATTTGTGGGAGGAGCCTATTTTGAGGGGTAAGTGAGGACACTAGGGTGGGTGGTGAGGGACGTCCTCCGTTTTCGCCTTCAAATTCATTAAAAAAAATTGTAAAAATTTTAATAGCGTCCCACTGCATAGACTCTATAAGTTAATAAATGTTTCAATTTGATTATTGTGTTAATAAAAAATTTTTCTTATATGATAAAAAACCCTTATTACAAGATAGGTGGGGGTTGGGCTTATTGTAATCGATTAATATGCTGAATAATGGATTGCCTGTGATCATTGTAAGGAACAGTAATGGCGTCATGAGCTCGGAGATGATTGATGGGCTTGAAGGCCAAACCCGCCCACTAATGTCCCATTTTAGTCAAAAACAGCTGTCCCGATTTCCCGATAAAGACTATTTTTTTAAAACGTTAATATTATTAATATTATTAAACCCGGCTGGAATCCCTGGGGAAACAATAAACATTTTGGGGCCCATAACCACGGCATAGCCTTCCATCTTTACCAAGGTAAATCTCTCAGGGATAATGCTTAATTACTATTTACAAACCGAATACGTGAAGGGTAGCCAGTTTACACAAGGCTCCTTCTTAAGGACTTCCGCGAGGCTAGCCAGCTTCAAGCAAAGCCACCTCTTATAACGTCCTGTTGGACGTCGGGTCGGGCCAAATCCCGACTCCCCTCTTTAAGTTTCAAGGAGAGTTATGGTCGACTCCAGATCGACCAGTCATCTAGGGGTGGAAATACAAATTATACAGAAGGGGAAACATGTATAGTTATAAAATGCGACAATAGAGGGTAGTACTTGCAACATTTGTATAGATATTTAACCTGCTTTACTTTAACCCAACATGGTACAGTATCCTGCACAAAAAGGTGAACACCGATTTGTTTTGAAAAAGCCATCTCTGGGTAGAAAAAATTAATAGTTAACCTTTTTAAGGAGAGGTAGGGCGGTTTTAGCGCAAAATCATTATAAGGGGGGTTGGGTAATGTCAGTCCAGACACCTTTTTTTTGCCCTAGGTATTAAATGTCTGGAAAAGTGTAGACTCGGTAGACTCCCCTACCCCCCGGCTAAGTAGAAAAATTTTTGCAATACAAAATAGTCTTTCCATTACTCGTTATTGTCATTATCGGGTCGGGTAATCGGGTAGCGTATGGAAACACAAAATTATTTTTATCAGTATGCTAGCAGTTATTTATAAATTGTTAGTAGCTTGTTGGATACGTTTCCGTTGGTGACGCGGGAGATCCGCGTTCAAGACTTGTATGAGACAACTGTTTACAAAATTATTGCGTTCGTGAAAACAGTGTAATTGTTTGCAATTAAATAATCATTAATCGCATATAAATACTTTTTTCAAAATTTTAAATATTATATATCTCATCAAAATTTTTTATTTAATTATATTCATTAGTTAGATTTGCTCTGACTAATATTAACGCATACAAGCTTTTAACGCGGAACTCCCGCGTCGCCGATGGAAACGTATCCCACAAGCCACTAACAATTTAATAACTATCAGCTAGCATACTGATAAAATAATTTTGTGTTTCCATATGCTACCCGATTACCCGACCCGATAATGACAATAACAAGTAATGGAAAGACTCTATTTTGTATTGCAAAAATTTTTCTACTTAGCCGGGGGGTAGGGGAGTCTACCGAGTCTACACTTTTCCAGACATTTAATACCTAGGGCAAAAAAAAAGGTGTCTGGACTGACATTACTCAACCCCCCTTATGATGATTTTGCGCCAAAACCACCCTACCTCTCCTTAAAAAGGTATACTATTAATATTTTCTACCCACAGATGGCTTTTTCAAAACAAATCGGTGTTCACCTTTTTGTGCAGGATACTGTACAGTATCCTGCACAAAAATCCGAACACCGATTTAATTTTTTAAAGCCACCTATTGGCGGGGTAATGGGTTTTTTGTTTGTTTTTCTTTAAGGGGGAGGGTAGACGGGGTGATGGACACGACAGGGTAGGGTTGGGTAAGTCTAGACATTTTTTTAATGCCTTAAGGTATTACGCTTTAAGGCAAGTTACAGGTCGGGACATTTTTGCAACCCCCAGGGTGGTGTGTTTTTTTAAACGACAGTTGGAAATTTAGGGCTTGGGCATGGTAATGTTGCTTACCGAAACAATTAAGCTCATGTTCCAGCTGCCTGTAAATGTTTACGTTGCTGTCAATGGCGTAGGTGTAGCGTTTCTGAATGTGGTGTTGGAGATCGGTGTTCGATTCCAGATGAGGTGATGAGTTAATATTGTTAACTTTCGAGAAAAATTCGTTCACATATAAAATAAATTTTCATCGAGCAATATATGCTTTTTTTGTTTATTAAATAATTTTAAAAATAATAATCTTCTTCTTTCTAGAGAAATTAATATTCCCAGCAAATTCGAATAAAGAATATTATAATGATACCATATATTTTGCAAATCCTTTTTGGGATTCGAACACTGATCCAAGGCGTCGCAATCAGAGGCTCTACACATATGCCATCGGTATCGAAATAATTGTGCACAGGCAGCTCTATAATTTATTTGGGTAAGGAGTATTACACAGCCTAAGTCCAACATTTCCAACTGTCGTTTAAAAAAAACACACCACCCTGGGGGTTGCAAAAATGTCCCGACCTGTTACTTGCCTTAAAGCGTAATACCTTAAGGCATAAAAAAAATGTCTAGACTTACCCAACCCTGCCCTATGTGTCCATCACCCCGTCTACCCTCCCTCTTAAAGAAAAACAAACAAAAAACCCTTTACCCCGCCAATAGGTGGCTTTAAAAAATTTAATCGGTGTTCGGATTTTTGTGCAGGATACATACTGTACATGAACCAACGAACCCGTTTTTCCTTATGTTTATTGTAGTATGTCAAAGATGAATTCAAGCGCCATAGGAAATGCCAGCCACATGAAATAAATCCATTTATGACTGGATGGGTGGTAATGTAAAAAGCAAACAAAAAAACATTCGAGGTCTTATCTTAATAACTGTGAATGGAACAGGATTAGGCTGTCACTCTATCTAAACAGCTAAGTGTGAGCCAATTGAAAAAGAATTCACCTATCTTAGGGAGACACCTTACGCAAGAAGAACTAGAATCGTTCAAGGATGACCAGGTTTATCAATTACATGAACTCATGCAGGAAGCAACAAAACCCAAAGTAGAATCAGATGGTGATATACCTACAAAATTGTAGCACACAAATCTAATAACTAATTTTGTATATATGTTTTGTTCCTTCTAGTGTCAATCTATTAACAAAGTAAACAAAGATCCTTGTTCATCAGTGTATTATTTGACTTCAGGGTCAAGTAACTTCAAAGTTTTCGACGGTAAAATACCCACAAAGAAATTGTATAAAATCTTGCTGATTTTTAAATTGTCAGTTTGTTTTTGATTGTGTGGCAAAACAAGATAAGCAATTGAGGCAAACAAAAAGTGTTATTCACCGTCTGTTTATATTTGCTGGAATGGTTGTCGCTGTCTTTGTCCTTTTCTACCGCTTCCTTGGCTGCGCCTTCTTGGGCGTGATGACTGTTGTCTTTCGTCTGAGGTGCCAAAACAATCTCCGCTGCAATTTTTTCTTCGACCTAAGTTGTCTGATTGGCTGGCGGTTTACTGTTTTCTACTGCTCCTACGGCTTCTTCGTCAGCGTAAGTCTTAGCTAAACTACTCAGACCTGTGACGGGAAACTGCTGTCCTTTTCGAGAATCTCGCCTCCGCGCTATGTCCTCACTTTCAGGGCTAGGCAACTCCGAGCGACTCCTACCACGCAACTTTTCCAATGTGTTTGATCCTAGCCCTTACCGAATTGAATTGTCAAATTTGGGTTAGACTAAAGTAAGAAGGCAACAACAATAGTTGAGTAGAACAATAAAATTGTCATTACTTTCACCTGAACTATCATCAGACGATTCGGCACCGTTATCTTTGGGCTTGGCTAGCGGAAGTTGTTCATTTTTAGCAGTCGCAATATCTTCTTTAATTTCTCCTTCATTGTCAGAATGAGGTGCATCCATTTCTTCGTAATCCAACGCCAGATCAAAATCAACAGCTCCGGTACCATCTTAACCAGGTTTGGCGACGGAGGAGTTTTCTTCGGCTTTGTTCTCTTCCTCTTTTCCCTGAGAAATGCCGCTATTGCTTTCCTTGTTTTCCAAAGGCCTGATCACCCCAAAAATAAGAAATCGTCATTTTTCCCCGCTTAATTTGTTGGTCAACAAAACAGAAATCCCAATCTTACGCTTTCATATTTAACTGCTGTTCCATTTCTTCCAATAGTTGCGTAAACATTTTTTTCTTAGTAAAACATAAAAATTTTTGTGGCTTGGCAGAAACACGACCAGGACCTTAGGTTTCTTACATTTGTCCAAAAAATCCTAAAACCTGAGAATGGAAGTGCTGGGAGAAAACTCTGAAGGTGGAAACGATGCCCGCAACAATCATGTCAACAAAAATTACCTCTATTTATTGGAATGGTAAGCCTACGCAGAATAATCTATTTTATACCGTTCACGTTTAAAAATTATGAGTTTAACATTAACTTTACAAGTCAGATTATTGATTTGCTTTATAGAGTAAACTTATAGTTTTTCTATCAGCTGGACGACAATGATCAAACGTTAAACTTTTTACAAAACACTAGAAATAGTACCTGTAAATAAGTGAAAGTAGTAACTTGCGTCATGATCCGCATATGTTGAAATGAGCTATCGGGTACGGAACTGGCTTTGTCCTTCATATGATTCTTGATGAGATGTATGAGATTGTAATCTATTTTTACTCTCCTATTCCCTATATTTTCATTTTAAATTCTCACTCTCAGTAGACATACCGTAGCTTTAAGATTTAACTTCGGAAATATCGCATCTTTTTATTTAAAATTTGGCTTACACGAAAGAAGGTTGGCTGACCGCCGTAGCCATATTATGAACCAAAAAATCTTGCAAAGATTTACATGTGTTCGCAGACGAATAAACAATGTTAAAATGAAATTTTATGTAATCAAAGTGAATTGAAAAATTAAATGTTGCTTGCAGCCTTCGACGAAGTTTTTATCTTGTTACCTCTTGGTCTTGGTGCTGGCTGGTATAACCCTATATTGTCAAGTATAATTATTAAAACAAAAATCGAACCTCAGCTATGTTAAACAATTTTGACTTTTTTTTTTTTTTTTTACTTACAGGAATGGAATGCGTGGTATCTGGGATCAGCTCCTTCCCATCCAGGTTTACCAGGATCGTCGACAGAGGCTGCGGTCGATGGCTTCCGCGTTGTTGAGGTTACGAAAATATCTGTAACAGTCTGTGTAGTAGTCCTTGGTTTTGCAGTAGTTGAAGTAGCAGGACACCGTGGATCATTGGAGTTTGGAACACAAACTGGGGGAGAAGGAGTGGTAGGGCATCTTGGATCTGTTGATCCTTGTAAACAGACTGGGGGAGAAGGAGAGGTAGGGCATCTTGGATCTGTTGATCCTTGTACACAGACTGGGGGAGAAGGAGTGGTAGGGCATCTTGGATCTGTTGATCCTTGTACACAGACTGGGGGAGAAGGAGTGGTAGGGCATCTTGGATCTGTTGATCCTTGTACACAGACTGGGGGCGGCTGCGTTGTCACTGTTGTTGTTGGTAGACAGCGCGGGTCTTTCGATTCTGGAGTACATCTGAAAGGTGGCGGGAAGGTTTCTGCTGTAGCCGGACAACGTGGATCGTTTGATCCCGGGATACATTTATTAGGTGTCTCTGTAGGTACTACTGTTAGTGGACAGCTCGGATCGTTCGACCCAGGAACGCATCTGGGAGGGGACTGTGTCGTTGTTGATGGTGTTGGACATCCTGGATTGTTCGATCCAGGGGTGCAAATTGGCTGACGTTGTGTTGTTGTTGTTATAACGGTCGGGGTTGTTGTAGTTGTGGTTGTTCGTGGTGGTATTGTTGGGCACCGCGGATCCTTAGATTCGGGTGTGCAGACGAATGGCGGCTCTGTAGTTGCGAGAGTGGTTGGACAACGTGGATCATTGGACCCAGGGGTACATACAAATGGACGCTGTGTTGTAGCCGATGTAGATGGTATGATAGTCGTGGTTGTTGGGCATCGGGGGTCGATTGATCCTGGAGTACAGATGGGAGGTGGAGCGGTCGTTGTTGTTGATGTTGTTGACGTTGTTGAAGGCGCTACCGGTGGGCAACGTGGATCTTCTGATCCTGGCGTACAGATAGGAGGCGGTTGTGGGCAGCGTGGGTCTTTGGTTCCAGGTAGACAAACCTGAGTTGGTATTGTTGGGACAGTTGTTGTTGGACAGCGTGGATCATTGGATTCGGGGGTGCAAACAAATGGAGGACGAGTTGTGGTTGTAGTGGTTGTGAATGCTGTGGGTTTTGGACAATTTGGGTCGTTTGAGCCAGGAATACAGCGATAAATTTCCGTAGTTGTAGTAGGAGGAGCTGTTGTTGCAACAGTTGGACATTTCGGGTCACTTGATCCAGGGAAACACGGTGGAGGAGAAATGGTCGTCGTTCTTACAGTAGGGCATCGCGGATCATCCGATCCTGGAACGCAAGGAGGTGGCGGTTTTGTTGTTGTTGTAGTTGGAATTGTAGTTGAAATTGGCGGGGCTGGAGAAGTTGTAGTAGTTGTGGTAGTTGTGGTGATAGGTGGGCATCGAGGATCGTCTGACCAAGGGAAACAGGTCGGAGGTGGCTGTGTCGTCGTGGGGCATCTAGGATCTTTGGAATCCGGTAGACATACCGGGGGAGCCAGCGTCGTAGCGATCGTTATTGGCGGTGGACATTTTGGATCATTTGTTCCCGGAGAACAGTCCGGCGTATATGGTGTAGGTGCCGGAGATGTCGTAGTAATGGTAGGACATCCGGGGTTTTTCGATCCTGGAAAACAATTTGGAACGGAGGGCACCTCTGTCGTAGTGGTAGTGCTGGGCAAAGGAGCTGAAGTCGTCACAGGGCATCCAGGGACTTTCAATCCCGGAACGCAGCGTGGGCGAGACGTCGTAGTTCTCAGCGGGATCACAGAAGGACATCTGGGATCGCTGGAGCCTGGGAAGCAGGTAGGTGGTGATTGACTGCTGATGTCTGGCGGGCTTGTAGTTGTTGGACATCCTGGCTCGTTTGATCCTGGAAAGCAAGGAGCACGAGTAGGAGTGCTTACACACCCAGGAGCAGGAGATCCAGGATAGCATCCAGTTGTTATGAACGGTGGTGGTGGTAGAGGAGGAAGTGTCGTTACAACCGGCGGTCGACTGGTGGTCGTAGGACATCTGGCGTCATTGGAACCTGGGAAACAAACAACCGGTGGTTTGATTACAGGAGGAGGAGTGGTAAGGGGCGGTGGGCATCCAGGGTACGAGGCGCCAGGGAAACATGGTCTTTGGGTCAATTCTGGGGGACATCTTGGATCTTCGGGTCTTAGGATGCAATTGGGGATACTGACAGGGGGCCTAGCTGTCGTTGGGCATCTATAATCAAACGGATTCGTAGTGCAATCGAACGGGGTGGTCGCTACGACCGAAGGCTTCGTCGGTAGCCTGGACGTCGACGTCTCTGCAATGGGTGCGACTGTCGTCGCCTGAACGACTACAGCCACAGTTGTAGTGGGCCGGCTGGTTGTAAAGGTGGTTGGCGGTTTGGTCACAACGCTGATTTGCGACTCTTCTTCAACGCAGTTTCGCTGGTTACATGAACCCTCACAGATGTCGATGTTACAGGTAAAGTAGACCTCGCTCTTTGTTGGGAAACGGAACGCCGTGATATTGGAATAGGTGACTAGGGTGGCATTGCTGTCGCCCACTTGGTCCGTCCGCCGCCAGAAATGCATCAATTTAGGCTTCCTGGATCGAGTAATGCAATAGTCAGTAAATGAATTATCGATTTTCTTTCTTTCATTATGGAATACTTGGAGCATCCATCAGTTGAAGTGAGCTGCAACTTCAGAGTAGATTCCACGTCAATGTTACCATCATCATACGCCCAACAGTCTCGAACAGCCATGTCGTACAGGCCGTATACATCTCGTAGGTAAATAATGAGGCTCAATTCTTCTCCAATTTTCAAGTTCCCATCAATTGGCTTTGTCTGCCGATGCAATTTTGAAAATATGAATAAATTCCGTGGTAGAAGTTTTGATGTGCAGGATTTGAGACTTAACTTGACTTTACTAATAACTATGCGAATTAGACGGGCTTCTTGTTAAACCTCCGAAAATTTGTCGAAAGACCACTTGTGGTTTTTGGTATTCTAACGATTGGAAACATCGAATTCATTCAAAGCGTTACTTACGGCTGGATAAACTCCTTTCATAACGTCCATCCAACAGTCAACCTCTCCCGTTTTGCCACTACTTTGCACATCGAGCATTTCAACTGTCAACGGACTCCACGTAACGTACTTGGAGATTTTCTCTGAAAACCGGCAGCTCACCTTTCGTGACACATCCCATATTTCCTGATTAAATACAACCGAAAAATGCATTATTATTTTAGTCGTCAATTTCTTTGAAAATCAAGCCTAATTACCTGAACAATAGGATCCGACTGAAAAATGAGGATGTTGGACTGGGTGCCGTCCGCAAGAGCAGTCCCGCAACCATTGGCTGGTATGACGAATGAATACTTTGAACGGTTGCTACCTAATGCCACGTACCTGGGGAGTGATTTAAGTCGCAACAAACATGGAGACATTGCAATTTCAATTTCTAAAAATTTGACTCACAACTTCCTTGAATGCGAGGCAGTACAAGAAAAAATCAAACAAAACATTGCATCATTTTATTGGATTTGAAATTGTTTTCTTCTTGTCGAATTGTAAACTGCATGCACATGGTATAGCTTTAGTCCGGCTTTAGTCTACATGGGAAAAGCAACACATGCACGGTTTACTACCGAAAGGGACAACCTGACATTCGTTTTTGTTTATTTTGGTCTTCTCGTCACGACAGACAGAAAGTCCAGCGAAAGTGTTGCTATCCTTGTGTTCTTACAATGTCATCGTGATTTTTTGTGGGGGGAAAAGCGTGACTTTGACATTTTTTCAACTACTAGAAGCACTGAATATTAACTTTCTACGGTTGCACGTCCTTGAAAATAAAAAAGGGGTACCGTCACCTTCCCTTTCGAAATAATTTCAATTCTCAAAACTCTTCTCATGGTGTTTTACGATAAAAAAAAAACCAAAAAAACTAAAGAAAGATCGTTGAGCGCGTCAATGAAACTCAAATAGTTATAGGGTGTCCTCCTTCCTCCTACACTAGGTTACCCTTCACATTCCTTAAAATCGTGTTGCTGAGACGTTTGTAAAGGCAACAACAAGAATGAAAAATAATAATAATAATAATGCCATGCAAGAAAGTCCTATATGAATCAAAGTGCGTGTAGTGAGAGACAGAATGACCCGGTGAGGGCTGGTGCGGAGGCTAAAAAAAAACAAAACAAAACGGAAACATGCTGGAGAAGGCTCACCAACCTACCTACCTGTCCATTGCTTTCGACAGACACACCTTATTTTCTCTCCCTGTCGGATTTTGGACATCACGTCGTATCAAAAATAAAAACATCTTTTTGTACTCATTGTACGTCTCGAATATAGAATACGGCATCAGAAAGAAAAAGTCAAAATATGTCGGCGAAGGATGTGGAAAAGGGTTCGAGTTAGTACTAATCGCATCTTTATCAAACCAAAATGGTTTTTTTTTTCTTCTTATTTCGATTAAGGGATGATTTAGTTAATGCAGGGAAAGTTAAACGTACGGAAATTGAAGAGAAATAAAAAAAGAAGAAACAAGCATTTATCTTTTTCTGTTGGGTTTGTTTGATGGAATTATGCCACTGCACTTTCACGTCACGTGGCGGTGATAAGTGATTACATGGCTTCATCATAAAATGAAAACACTAATTTTGTTTTTTGCTCTTTGTTTGCTCTGAAGAGATTTGAGAAAGCGATGTGAGAACGTTAGTAATCGATTAAGAAGCACAGCAAGCACAAGCCAAGCTACAATAATGTCACAAAAGAAATGGATCAGATTATCATAAATTTTTTTTTTTTTATATTTTCGAAGAGACTCTCGTTTTCCACAAGGCAAATGATTTTCCCGTTTGAATTTCCTTTTTGTAACAGCAGCGCTTTCTAGCCGACTTTGGTAAGGCGTGAACAGAATGTATAGCGGTTAATCTCCATACAGGGATTGACGGTAGAATGGAAGGCATTGCGAATATGGTGATCGGCAGAGAACGGATTCTTGTGTCGGGCGGACGGGATAAAACGTATGAGATTGTCACGTTTCGTGTTGGCTAGAGATAGCCAATATTGCAGAAACTGGCGAAGTGCTCGTGAACGGGAGCTGAACGGAAGAAATCACAGACTTCTCTGGTGATGTCCCTGCGATTGTAGTATTTGTTGTCGTAGCCAAAATTGGCGGAGCAGGCTGCATCCTACAAGCTGTTAGGTTGCTGCACATTTCGCGACATAGTTCGACTTCGCACGTTAGAGAAAGTGTGCTCGTTTCAGCGATTCGGAAGGCTGTCATTCTTGCATGCAGCGTATTATCCACGCGTTTGAATGCTTGCATCAGTTTTGGTCGTAGCGGACAGCCATAACTGTCGGTTAATTGAATTCGATTGGTCAATCCATCCGAGGCGAAACAACTCTTGATAAACATATCCATATAATCTTCGTGAACGTAAAAGACAAAAATTAGATGATCTCCAATCTTGATCCGAGTATTTTGATCGACAGCAATACCGCCAACCAGAACTTGTGTACGAATATCTGGCAGCTCCTCGTTCTCAACGTCGACTTCAATCAATAATGCCTTGGAATCCAGTAGTTGAGAGGTGGGCAAACCCGGCACGAATAAGCACTGAACGCCGTGGCTGTTTTCCCATGCTTGAGCATTTGTTTCTGTCCGAATGATCAGCACGTTGCCGTGACCAAAACACTGCTTTCCCGCCACCGGTTCAGTCCCGCAACCGTCACCCGGCACCGAGAATCGGTACGTGGCTGAGCCGCTATTTTTGCTTACGAATCTTTTTTTTTTTTTTGCAGACCACAGAGAGCCACCAAACGGGTGGCAAAAAACAGCAACAACAAAAAAGAAAATCATAAACAAAAGCACAAAACAGCTGTTGACAGAAGTTACAGACACAAGCTCGGGGTACCGTAAAGCGAAGCGTTTAGACGTCAGAAAAACATCGAAATTGACAGCGAAATAAGGAAAATGGTTTGCGTAGGAATTTCGTTTCATTAGTCTCGTTTTCGGTAAATATATTGTAATAAATCTCTCACCTGTATTGACTACATTTACACTTAAGAATATATTGTATAGTCATTAATAACGTTGTATACGAATTTGCAACAAAAGCATTGTTCAGAAGCGTGAGGATGCTCCTATTCTTTCTTGGACTTCTTCGCTCTTTCTTCTTGGTTTCCTCGTGTTCGACTTTTTTATTTTATTTATTTTTTTTTACTTTTGGTTTAATGTTTTGGTTAGAAATCTTGGGCACACTCTTCTTCAGTAAACATAGCTTTGCTCTTCTTTTTTTTGATATATTTTTTTTTTAAACCTTCTTCATCTTTCTAGTACGTGACCTGACGTACTACCCGTCGATTGCAATACTGCCATTCGAATACTTTCCAAATTTGCCCCCAAATTGGATTACGTGACAGAGGGAGAAGAATTAGCGAACCGAAGATGGTAGTGATTCAGCTGTTTGTTTTTGGTTGTGTTTTTTTGTTTGTTTTTGTTTTGTTTTGTTTTTTGTTTTGGTTAATCAATAGCTTTTCTTTTTTTTCTTTTTTTTTTTATGTTTGCAAGAACTCCCTTAAAGGCGGGATGACCGTAGTTTCGCAAGTATTTTAATGGCAGTGCTGTATTTGATGGCGAGGAAGACGATGATTGTTATAAGGCCCAGCAAAGCCGTGATGATGAGAACAGCGCTAGCCGCTAGTGAGAAAGTCGTCACGCAGAAAGTTTGCTCCGCCAACGAATTAGTTCTCCCTCTCAGTTCCAGAGATTGCTCGGGTTGCCGCAAATATTCGAAAGAGGATGAAATTGGTTCAACGGCCATTGCAGCCGGCAACACCCTGACCGAACGCGTAAGTCTGACTTGGGCAAATTCCGCTCGACCGATGACTACTTCTTTATCATCCGCTGACCGTCTGAGTTTTTTATTTGGAAGGTTTTTACGGTCACGACGTCCGTCTCCCCGCTGGAAATGGAACATGTGGAAGGCATGAGTGGCTGGGTCGCCTTTCCAGCTATCAACCGATCCGTCTTTCTTTGATTCCATCGCTGCTTTATCGGTAGAAACACGACTAATAGTTGGACGAGTCGTTGGTTGAGTCGTGGGTGAGGTGACAGGCGAGTCATTTGATCCACCGGGAACGAAAATGCATTCTGGATCAAGAGATCCCGGCGGGCAGAGAGAAACAGGTAGCTGGGAACCTTTAGGATTTGCATCCAAGCATTCAGAATTGCCGGAACCTTGATAACAAGTCACTTTCTTGGTGGTTGGAATGGCAGCTGGCGTGGTACTCAGAGGAAATGTGACTGGCAGGAACGTGATAGGCGGAATCCTTGCTGGCGGAATCGTGGCTGACGGAGTTGTTGTCGGTGCGATTTTGATTGGCGGAATTGTGGCTGGCGGAACAGTGGCCAATGGAATTTTGTCTGGTACATATGTGGAGGACGGATAACTATCCGGAGCAACTGTTGCTTGCGAGGCCGAATCAGAGGTCGAACAGCGAGGATCGCCCGATTCCGGCTGGCAGACGTAAGGTGTAATTAAAACGGTCGAAGGTGGAGGTGGTGGCGGCTCGAGTGTGGTCGTAGGAGGAATGATTTTCGGCGGCAAAGTGGATTTGGGTTGCGCTGGAAAAAAGCATCGCGAATCCTTGCTGCCGAAATTGCAGTCCGGCTCGGTCTCAGTCGGGACGGAATTGTAGGCTGGTTTATCTTTCACCGGCACTGGAGGTAGATAGTCCAACGATGGAGGTAGATAGTCGAGCGAAGGTAATTGGATTTCGTCCTGCACAGGAGGCTGCGTTGGAGCCGGAGTTGTGTAGCGCGGAGTCGTTACAGGTGGCTGTGTTCGTTCCACAGTCGGAGCTGGTGGCGCTGGGGGCGCTGCAGTGCTATAGCTTGGCGTCGTGACACGTGCAGTCGTGATGCGAACAGTCGTGACAGCCGCTGTTACTGGAGGCGCTTGAGTCCTGGGCGGTGGAACGGTTGGAAAGAGGACAACAACTGGCGGAAGCGTTGTAGCTTTGGCCGTAGTTGTTTCTGCTTCGGGTAGAAGAACGCCATCGGAATGGCTTTCACTTTCCGGCTGGCAGGGATTCGGTTCACAAGCACCTTTGCAAATTTCAACGTTGCAGCTGGTAAAAACCTGCATGTTGTCAGGGAAGGAGAAGGCCGAAACGGACGACCACTTAACTAAACTTCCGGCGTACGGGCCATTGGTCGCTCGATCTTTACTGAACGGACCCAACAGCTTAGTTTTCATGACGCAACCCTCGGTATCGGTGAGCTGCACCCGGAAGGCTGAAGGATCAGTCAGTTCGGGTGTAGAATGAGCGTAACAGTCACGGACTTGCAAATCCATCTCGGCCGATGGATCGCTGATTCCAACGACGAGTGAAAGCTGTTCGCCTATGCGAACGGCTGAATCGATCGATTTCGAAGTTGGCCAGCGGCCTTGCTGTAAGTCCATCCAGACATCAACTGCATCATCATCGGCGTTGATGAATTTCGCATCGACGGCTTCCAGCATGTCGATCGTCAACGGTCGAACGCTGACCGTCTTGGTAACGCGATCTGTCCAGCGGCAGTTGAGCTTCTGAGCTGAATCCCAAATCTCTTGGACGATTGCATCGTTTTGAATGACGATGACGTTGGAGGCAAGATTGCTGCCCGCGTCCGCTTCGTTGTTCGTGCCACAGCCCTGCATCGGCACCACAAAGCTGAAGCGTGCCACATTGCTGTTGGCTCCCACGTACCTGATTTTGGTTTGTTATTTTTTTTTTTGGGCGGATAGAGGGTGAATTGAATGGGCGCAAGGTGTGTTTTGTTGGGATTGGTTGTGCGGAAAACCGCAGTCCAGTTTCACGTGGTATGAAAAAAAAAGAAAAAAAAAAGAACGGAAGAATGGATGGTGGGTGTAAAGGCAGAAAATGGGAAAAGGAAAGGAACGTTTGATTGATTTAAAAGCTTGAAGCTCATTGGTTTTTAAAGTATCAAACTAACAACGGATGGTTTTATACGATTTTTTTTTTCTTTTCGAAATGTCAATGGCGTCATGATAGAAACAAAATAGATAGTGACAGGCAAGATGAGAAGGCTGAACACGACGGTTCATTGTTTCTTTTTTTTTTCTTTCAAAATGAATCAAGTCATTTTTTTTTTCTCCTTGTGTTGTTCTCAAAATTGACGCAAAGTTTCGCAAAAAAACGGCCTCTTAAGGCTTTAAGACTAAATCAAAATCGACAAGAAAGAAACGGTAAATGAAGTGACTGTCCTACCTGCAAGCCGGGTCGGAGAAGTGTCCTTTACTGAAAATGATGCCATCAAAAGGCAAATCAAATTCGACGTCGACGCTCATGCCATTCTTCGAGCACTGCACCTCCATTTTGCTGATTTGGGGCATGTTCATCATAAGGGCGGCGCTCCGCACTCCCTAAAAATAGTTCCGAAATCGGGACCGAAGAATGAGCATTCCATTTTCATGAAGACGGAACACCTTAGAAAATTGTGCGTCTTACATCGGCAACGAATGCATGACATCAACAATGCGGTTCAGCGACCCGCAAAATAAAACGAACGCGACTTTCACGCAATAAAAACAAGTGCCAAAATTGTGCGTTCCTGCATATTAAATGTGCAAAAAAAAAAATGGCGATGTGGGAAACCCTTAGCTATAATAGACGATGTGCAATTTCAAAATGAAAGAAAGAGAAAGGTTTCCAATTACCTCTTTCTCTCATGCCGTTTTCCCTCTCTCTCTCTCTCGCATCTCAACATTTTTCGTTGCAAAATAACGAACTGTTAGAGATTTTCCAACATAACGATCTACCGAAGCCAAATTGTTGCACGACTATTTCCTTTTTTTTTTCCCTTCATTAACGGTCGACCATATCGCAAGCGACATGGCTCGATGCCAGTTCCTTGTCACCATCTTCTATTGTATTGGCATGTTTCTATACGCTCCGCCTTTTCTGCTGAATCGCAAAATTAACTGTTCGGCAATGTTGCTGGCAACGACAACTATGCCAGTGGTGGCTGACCCACATAGAGAAAGACATTAAAGATGATGCATGGCAGCGCTCCATCCAATCTCTGTCGTGGATGTCGAAATCGCGACGACGAGTCATTGTCCACCGTGTACGGTAGAGACGGTGAGAGGGCACAAACCAACGCCAGCATAATAACGCAACACAAACCGGCCCGATGTCTACGAGGGAAAGTTTGTTTCTTTTTTCTTTTTTTTTTTTTTGCATCTCCCGTGTCATCCAGCAGCAACGCATGCAAACCATCCGTTTTGGATGTAGGTGCCAACGAACGTTATTCATTCCTTTCCAGCTTCCATTCATTCTCTTTTTGAAGTAGGCTTCATTACCGTTCCCTTCCAGTATATCACACAAATTGAGAGGGAAGGTTTCACCTTTTCAATTGATGGCCAAAAAAATTGCGCAGAAAAAAAAAGGTGGTGTTTTGTCTGTCTGATGGCTAGTCGATAAAGAGGGAAAGCCCATGTTGTGTACCACACCTGACAGTTGAAAGGGACTGAAGATATCTTTTTTTTATCAGGAACCACTTTCACTATGCCTTCTTAAAATTCTCCCTTTCTCTCTCTCTCTTTTTTTTGTGTGTTTTGCTCATCTTCATATGCAGTACATAAACGCGAGGGAAGGAGGAGAAAAAACTGTGATGGCCCCAAGGTTCCGAAAGGGAAACGAACGAATCTTCTGGGTCGCGCACAACCGGTAAGGCGGTTCTCTAATTCAAACGAACAATTACGACAAAGTGAGAATGGGCCTTAATCGGCCCATTTCGATTAATAAGTAGGTATGAAATTGAGTTTCCCTTTCTTTCTTCTGTTTTTTGTTTTTTGTTTTTTTTTGGGGGGGGGGGGCTGGGTTTTTTAAGTTTGGCGTGTGCTTGATTAGCACGTCTTTTGTTCTCTCTTCCGCGCTCCATCATTTCAAACAAGTTTTTACTTCTTTCTTATTTTCTTTTTGTTTTCTGTTTTTTTGAATGATGGAATCGCCGAAAAAGAAAGAAGGAGAAAATTCAAGAAAGTGAACTTGTTCGAAAAAGAAAAAAAAAGAATACAAATTCTCAGTGTCTCTCCTTCCGTGAAAAATGAATCTCATTACTGTAAAAGCTATCACGAAACATTTGATGAAATTTCTTGTTTTTCCAGTTTTAAAAATAACAAACGCTTCTTGGCATGCGCCAACCCGTTGTTTGCCACGACCATTACAGCCAAGATGCGGTGAACTCAGTTACTGGGTCAGCAAGAGAAATTATAGGTAACCAACAGTTGCTTTTGGCTGCAACCAGAAACCAGGAAAAAAAAACAAAACACCTGGCTGCGATGCTGGCAATGTTGCGTTTAGACGGCGTACGTATATAACGTTGAATCACGTCGTGACCCCACCACTTTCACGCCCTGAACTCTCTCTTTCTTTCTCACAGCTATCTTTACACGGGACTCCCTTTTCTCCCCTTTCACAGGTGCTCCATTCGCTTCTCTTCCGAGCCGATAGTTGGTTAAGTGTCACGTAGAAAGAAAAAAGGAAAAATGCGTATAGTCTTCACAATAGGTTACCGCGTATCCTCTGACTTTTCTTGTTCAACTTGCCCACCCCTTCGTTTTCTCCTATCATTATTTATTACCGTGAGTTCTTCGTTTTGTAATTCTTTTTTTTTCTCCTTTCTCTCGCTTTTTTGTTTTGTTTTTTTGGCATTGCGTCAACACAAATATCAACCACGCGAATCTGGCGCCGTCCGATTTTCAAAGCAGAAGAAAGTGTCTTGCGTTCAGTCTAACTTTTTTTCTTTCTTTAAATCTCCCTATTCCTTTCTCCTATTCAAAGAGGCCGACAACTTGCGCTGGGCGTTCAAAAATAAAAACAAAAAATTCCCTCTCTTTGGCAATCGCAGTCTACCGTCCAGTTCAGCAAGTGCCGCGATGGCGGCGGACGGTGCGGGAGAAAGTTGAATCCGCTTGATCTTATCAGGTTGTAACAATTTTATGACCGTCTGCTTTTTACGATATGAAACCGATCAGCCTCAAAATGGCGAGGTGCAAAACAGGAAAACAAACAAAAAAAAGCCAATACTAATTAAGTAGCGTGGACTTACCCCAGCGATGAACACGACCGCGCACATGGTCACTAGAAACTGGTTCGACATCTTCTATTTCTGGGAGATCCCTGCGATTTCCCTCTATGTGAATGCGAGTCGTTAGATTAAGCAACGATAGTAGATGTACACGCGTAACTTGGAGGGGGAAAAAAAAATGAAATTGTGTGTATTTTAGACCTACGTTTGAAGGTACGATGAACCACAAACGACGTCTTCGAGTTGACAAATAACAAACAAAGCCAGGAAAGAAAAACAAAACCAACAGGCTTCTTAGCGGCAGAATACGAGCTACTATAGTGGAGGGCAAGACAAGAAGCACAAGCTCAATCGAGAGTCAAGGTTTGATAGTGACCACGGCTGAAGACCCGGAGCCGACTCTGTTATATAGTCGAGGACCTGCAACAGGATGGGTGGTTTAGGGGTGGTAAGTGGAGGGACGGGTCTCACGTCTTATGAGGAAACACAAAAGATACACACATTGCCCAAAGGAGTCGATGTGTTATTAGAGAAGAGAAGGCGGAGTTTTCTTCTTGCTAAGAATTGAGAAAGAAAAAAAACAAAACTCACAGCTTCGACCGGGAGCTCTAGCCAAAAAAACGTCCCACTCTCAATGGGGGTCGAAAAGAAGGGAAAGCCCGCGTTCTACTCTCTATGTAAGCTCAAGCAGCAAGCCAGACGTACCTACTCTGTCTCTCCCACGTAAGGATATATATTACATTGCACCGTGAAAAGATTGAAAGGAAAAATGGAGAAAGCTTTTCCCTTTTTCTCTCTTTCAAACATTCCCAACGATGACATTAATTTCATTTTGACTGACGGTGTTGACGCGCCGTGCAGAGGGAACGAAACAAAACAAAAAAAAAACGTGATCGATTACGTTTTCCTTGATTCGTCTTCCAGCCCGACCATCAACATCATCTGACTTGCTAATTTGGGGAAAATACGACAACTCAGGGGGGGAGAAAAGAATAAGAGTACCTCAAACATTTTGGTTTTTTTCCTATTCCATTTTTCATTTCTTTTTCAAAGAAAGAATTCGAGAAATGGTGATTATGTAATAAATACGTGACACACATCGCGTATGAGAAGTGATCTGGTTGTTATTGCTGTTGGTGGGTCTTTTTTTTTTTTTCCCCCTTTCATTTTAAATTGCTGTCAAGCGCCCGCATTCAGCACCAGTTGATCTCGTCGCAGGTGCTATCGTGGTAGTTGATCATCCCGTCAGTCGTCTTTCTCTCTTGAACATAGTCTCGTTTTCACTTGTGATGCCAAAATAGAGGACACACAACAACACGCAAAAAATAAAAATAAATATATAAATAAAAAAAAAGCTGTCGAGAAAGTAAGAGTCAAAGAAAAGCCAGGCAAAAATAAAAAAGGGGAGTTGGAGTTACTTTCTAAGACCCCAAGTTTCTAATCATTCAAGAAGAAGAAGAAGATGGTGATGATGGAAGTAATCGACCGGTCAAACCAGCAATTCTATACAGAAACAAGTTGACAGCAAGTAATTCTGTGCGAGTATCTTGTTTCAATTCAACCGGCCCCACTTGTTTGGCGAAATAAAAACAAGGCCGGACAAGTTTGTCATTGCGTTTATTAGCGTACGACAGTGGCCGACGAAGACACTGGATTAGGATCGTTGTTTTCCTATTCTTTACATTGGAATCAAAGCGAGCTTTCTCTCCATACAGTATGTCCGAAGCCATTTCGACGTTTTCCGCAATCTTTCTCGGTTATCCTTAGATCTCTCATTTAACTGAATTGCGCCTTTCGCTCTATAAATTCGTAGCAAATTAATTCCATTCACATTTCGCATGTGTCGGTAATTGGTCTTACCACTTACTCTCAACAGTATTTTTTGCTGTTGCACGAGATACATAAATCTATACACTCCTCTTTACACATAACTTTTATTTTCTTGTTTTTCTTGCTCTTAAAGGAAATTTATTCGCAGTATTTTGTTTGAATATCCTTTTGCATGTCAAAAATCAAACAAAGACTTTATCGATGGATCTTGTCTTAGGACCTATACCCGGTGCCAAAATAACACAAACGGACACTGCCAAACGGATGTTGTGTAAAAGTGTCACATACAGGTTGCCAAAAACTTTTAGAACAGGAGGTTTTAACGATAAAAAGTCCGTGATGCTATTCGGGTCAAAAGCCTCCCCTGTCGATCAAGGTAGCTCTTTCTTCTAGGATGGCCCCGAGATAACCACTCCTAGCCGTGCATCTGAAATGTTGGTCAGTGTGACTTTTCGCACGCACACATTCTTGATCCGATCCTGTCTGCGTCGACATCACTCACTGCTGTCCATCAAAACCACATTGTGTATTTTTGTTTTCTTTTTTCCGAATGTGCATCATATTTTGCGTCAGGCTAAAATTCAAACGCAAACTTCCAAGAACTGTAAAGTTATAGCGAACAACAACAAAAAAAACAGAGCTTTCTTTTCTACACCGTCAGTTAAGAGTCACGTGAAATAACACTACAAGTAGGGCTATGTAATTCCAGCGTGCCTGCTCCAACTTCCTGCCGATAGTCTTCTTATCTGCCAAATCACGACAGGCATAATTTGTGAACCCATGTCGTCAAATACCAAAAAAAAAGAAAGAAAAAGCGACATAAAAAAAAAGAGCCCAACATATACTAAAAGCCAATTGAGAAACAGGTCGACGCGGTGTCACGACGCAACCCATCCAGCGATACATCACTGGCAATGGGCATGGCGCTGGATTTTCCGTTCACTGCGTTCATTTCTTATACACATATACTTCTTTCGTGGTTGGCTATGAAAAACCCTCACGATACTGACTTTCGTGATCACTCCACAAGCCATAAGCATATAGCCATGCACATGCACGCAATGTGCATAAGAAACTATGCTCGTAAAAGTCGTATACGAAAAGGAGGGAGATACCGGGGAGGGCTCAAGGTAAAACGCAATGCCTGATCGTGTACATGCGTAACCTCTTATACCGATGTACCCCAATAAATGAAACGAATGAGGGAAGAGAGCATGACGTGACAACCTGATGATTAACTAAACATGTCTCGGGGGGGTGTATACACAGTTGAGATGATGTGTAGTCGTTGATGATTTCCTTCGGCCAATTCTCCGTCCTTGAAGGCCCTG
This sequence comes from Daphnia magna, assembly GCF_020631705.1. NCBI lineage: Eukaryota > Metazoa > Arthropoda > Branchiopoda > Diplostraca > Daphniidae > Daphnia > Daphnia magna. The sequence continues at coordinate 7,041,459 of NC_059186.1, read as the reverse complement.
GGACAAAGATGTGCTGGTGTAGCTTTCGTTTTCATCTTTTCTCTCGCTCTCTCCGGCTCTGTCGCTCGGGCGCCTATTTCTTTCGGGCTTATAGCTTCAAAAGAAAAAGAAAAGAAGTCCCCCTTTCTCCTGTTTATGTGTTATTTCACCGTGGCCAATCCAATAGCGGCTACTGCGGACAAAAGAGGTCTTGCCCTATTCTTTTTCTCTGTCTCTTTCTCTCTATCTATGTCTCTGAATACATTATCGAAATCGCAACAATAGACACATCTCTTCTAGCTAGTGACACTTTTTTTTTTCTTCTTTTTTAAATTCGAGACCCTGTAGTTCGATGTAATGTTAGCCCATAGCTTTAGGTTTTTGACGTGACGAAGTCTATCGCCAGTCGAACGAGGAAGAGGTTTAAGAACAACATCGTAGCGTTTTCTATATCGTGTTTGGAGAAAAGAAAACGCTGATTCAATCTCAATAGCTAGCGCCTTTTAAGGGCGGACATTGGAGAATGCAAACATAGTTGCCAACATAAGGAAAAGATGGAATACTTTGGCGTTTGGTGCCAACATACGATACGACACTTTCCATTTTTTTCTAATTTTTTTTTTCCCATTTTCTTTGGTTCATTTTTATCTCTCGCCTTTCTACATGCACGTCGGACAAAGAATCAAAAGACTTTGATTGCTTCAATGTGCCGTCATCAAAACGAAAAAGAAAAAGTTGTAAAAAAAAAACAACAAAAAAAAAAACAAAAAAAAAACAAACAAAAAAAAACATAATGTTTTTTATCATGATTTTTTATTTGGAGACGCCGGAAATACGATGATGAATATACCATCCATAATAGCTCTCTCTTTTTGGCTTCTCTCCCCTAGTAATTATCCATTGTTCTCGAAAGGCTGAGGCGGCCGGACAACTCGCATCAGTACCTCATGCATCGCCAGCTCTAAGCGAATGCCTTGTCTCTTCCTCGTGAGCGATGAGTCGGTGATGTTCCATTAATTTCGAGTTCTTATCTTCCCTTGTAATCTGGTTTTTATCAATCTTTATTTTTAAATGATTCTGGTCTTCCTTTTAACCATCGCTAAATTCAGAAGTTTGAAAAGTTGAGCAATAACCTTGCAAATAATTTGATCCCGCTAACGATAAAGAATTTCCGCTAGCCGCCCCAAGCGATCAGACGATCTTTGCTGGCCAACTTTGACTGGGTCACTCGGCCATCAGCTTGCGTAATCTTGGTTTGATAAACGATCACGTACGTCACGCACGCATTTTGGAATTATGTGACCACCGACGATTAGACGAGAAAAGCCGAGCTCCAATGAGACAAGGTGCGCCGCACGTTTTCCAACCCAGCAATAAAAGATCGTTTTAAATAAAAGCCACTATGCAAAACGAAATATTATTCAAAAAGTTGAAATAGTCGGAACAATGAGAACAAGGAAATCAACGCGATAAGAAAAATTATCCCTAAAGGGCGTTATATGTCAAGAGTAAATTGTACTTTCGTTTATTGGTAAGCGCACGATTTCCCGAATCTCAAGCATTTTGCCGAATGTTGACGCAACTACCCATGTAGATGCATGCAAATTGGCCGTAACAGTATTCATGGTGTTCAACACGTGAATAAATTACGTCGAGTCTGATTTAAATTCAACAATGTATAGGATGGAATAGAAACGGCATGTCGAGGGGAAAGTTGCAAACAGCGGAGCTGATCTGCTGATAAAATGCGTCTTCTCTCTCTCTCTCTCTCTCTTTCTTTCTCTCTGCTACAGGTTTAAGTAGGCTATGTATATTTGCGCTTTTTTTTTGTGCGGACATTCCTGCGATATTGAAATTTCATCAGTTGCTTCTGGTATTGAACGAAGGGACAGAGAACAAAAAAATAAAGGTCACAAACAGTTAATTCGGCAATGGACGACCTCTTCGGAGTTAAGATCTTATTGTATGCGTCAGCCAAAAACGGGAAAACCTGATTTCTCCTAAATATCGATATGGATATCATTTGGATTTTTCTCTCACCGAGTCTCTCTTTTTCACTGTTTCTTCGTCTTTCTCTACCTCTCTCTCTCTCTTGTATGTTCTCCTCTATCTTTTTGCATTTTCTGATTGCACGACGAATCGTAAATTCGAGAAACTCTTACTAGCGCGATCGGAAAACGCTGAGAATTTTATGATCTGTCTGCCGGTTACAAAACACACTGCGCTGCGCAGCTCTGCCGCATCCTTTCTTTTTCTTCAATTTCAAACAACCGTAAGAGAAAGTATGTTGCCACTCCCATGATTATTGTCACGCGCGCCAGCTCCTTCTAGCGGCGTGAATAAAAGACTGGCTCTCATTCGGCGAGGTTTGATTTTATATGTACGAGGCGGCACGAGACATTTGGCGCACTGACGACTAAGAGCGTTCCATTCACGTTCCATCTTGATGCCATAAAGCCAACAATTGAGGACTTCCACTGGCTATTTGTGTCGGAGATGACACACATCTTTCGGCGAATGGTTTATGACCAGCTGATACGATCGCGTACTTTTATGACTTCATCTGTTTGTTGATGGAGACTGTTTTCGTAATGTTTTTATACTAGCAGAAGTCAAAGTCAATGAGAAAGATTTATATTAAAGATCTATTTTTTTCAAATATTTGACAATACTTAGACTACAGGATGCTGTTTTTTTATAAAGCATGGTATAAATCATGATACCACAATAATCCCAAGAAGGGGGAAAAAGGAAGACGACACTAATCATAAAGGGGAAGGCTATTCTATAAGTGTATTGAAGGTCACAATAAAAGAAACACTGAAATTCCAAGAATCAATGATATAGGGAATAGAAGGCGGTCCAGTTGCGTCACATTTCATGCAAATCGTCGTTTGTAACATTCTTTTTCACGGCTGGGGGGGTTTGATGGGCATATTGGCAAGAATGACATCATTGACGAGCTCTTTGACGTGAATAGCCCACAGGAAGTCAAGGTGGTTAAAATGAGCAATGTGGACACTCTCTCTCAAATTCGGAAATTGAGATTCCGCCCAAGCGACGTCAACAGGATCGGCCAGCCAGTCGTTGTCACCCCAAAAAGTGATCATAGGGGCTGTGACTTTGCCTGCGTTGTAGAGTGGCGGTGTTTCCTGGCCATAATTGTTGATGTTGCCCAATGTTCCAAAGTCATAGTGTGCATAATAAGCTGTTTTCAATTCAAAAATCTGTTTAATAATTGATTTGATTTGAAAATTGCGTGATGAAAATGAACATTTACCATAATTGTACTCTTGGGCGTAGTGGAGCAAATTTTGGACACTTGTTCCGGCTGGTGAGTGGGACACAATTAGCGAAATCAACGTCTGGAAAAAAAATATAAATAAAATAAAATGAAGCATTCAACGTTTTGACTTTCCTTTTTTAATGTGTGATAAAATTAAACTGTACCGGGTCGAGTTCTGATACATCCGGTCCGCATATAAGGAATAGAATACTTTCGCAAACAATAATACTAGTGCTATTGACTTGACATTCTTCTTGACCCATCAAATCAAAGAAATCGCTGCTCGGTAGGAATTCGTCAATACCCAATAAATTGGCAATAACCTGTTTTTGAAAGAGAAATAATAATAATTTTTTCCCGTTATTAAAAATGCAAAAAAAAAAAAAATAATAATAATTCGCCTCTAGGTTATCCGCGTAGGGGGCAATCAATCGCAAGGGGCTCCTCATATGAGCAACGGTGGTTATTGGGGCCAGAGCAAACATCATGTTGACTTTCTCATTAAGGTCGGGATTGGTTTCCATCGCTATATAGAACGTTAAAGTCCCTTGCGAGTGTCCAACATAGCTCAAAGTTGCTTGATTGGTGTACGCTAAAATGTATCGCAAATTTGCCGGCACGTCGTACTGTCCAATTTGATCAAACCTTGAATAAACAGACGCTGTTATTGCGCTCAATATTTCACTCATTTCTACCTTCATTAAACTTATTACGAGAAATCCCAAAAGGAAGAATCATTGTCTGGACTAAGTGTGGTGTGATTGCGGCCGTAGGTATTACCTCGGACGGCTCCAAGCCATACGTCATATCCAGCGTCAGCCAGTAAGTAACCTGCAATTATAAAATGATTCAATACAATTTTGCATTTCTTTTTGAAAAATGAAAACCAGTAGCAGACTCAAATAAACAACACTTGCCGAGGGCACTTTCAGTGTGTCCGATAATCCAATCAGCTGATGATGATAGTAAGCCATGCTGGAGGAACACCACCGGTTTGTTGGGAGCAGGCCCCGAATTTTTCCCGTACGGAATACGTTGCGCCTCAAGCAAATATCCGTCGGATGTTTCGATGTAATGCAGTTCCACTGGGTAGCCTCGATTCACAATTATTTGGGCCTGTTTTAGTTTAACGAGAAAATTATTCAAAAAACGTTTTTTGTTTCAATTAATTCAGTAATTCAGTACCGTAGTCATGTAAATTTCTTCATCACCACGGCTGGAATGGTGACGACCCTTATTGCCAAGTAAGGCCGACGCATTCGCCAAACCTAGGACTACAAAAATGACTCCCAATGCTCGCATTTTCACACTCAAACTGACACCCAAATTACATCTTGGTCAGTTCACACACTCCAAGATATATAGCCCTGCTATATATCTTATATCGTCATAGTTGTCACGCATTTTAGTTATCACCGGTTGTTGTATAAACAATAAGGCGAGGCAATAAAGCGTGGCGTCAAAATAAAAGTCTTGCTAGACCCAAGACTGGGAAGTCCAACATTTGTTTTAACCAAGCACACAATCAGAGCAAACAAAAAACTAAAAACAATCAGATTAGTCATATCAGGAGGGCTGTGCCTTTTATACTCGATTCAAAACAACAACAAGCAGCTAATCACAAGGGCATTGAAATCAAAATAAATAAGCCGGATTTGGCTACGTCGGTGGAGGCAAAATGCTAAACATTTTGTTGTAGATAAGCCGATTGTTATCCTTGGCCCACAGGAAATCAAAATGATTATAGTGCGTGTCGTCAACCTTAATCAACTCTTTCACGTTTGGCAATCTCTGTGAAAGCCAAGTAACATCCTAGACATCAAGCAAAGCTCGTTGGAACGGTTCCTTTTTTCTTTTAAGCAATTCGTATCATTTGAGAGGTGTATACCTTACTTGTCGACAGATAATCACTGGCTCCGTAAAAAAGATAGACGGGCACCGTGACTTTGCTTAGATCATAAGGTGGTCGCCTTGGCGTCCCATAACGCCGAATGTTTCCCAATAGCCCGTAATCGTAAGGACTGAAGTTTTCCCCTTCGAATAATTTGTCTAAAGCATATAGTAGATGCAGTCGAGAAAAACGGTAAGAGCTTAATGTCTTTGATTGTTTCTTTACCCGAAAGGTGGTTCATAACAAAGTGACTTAAGGTGCGGACTGATGTGCCTGCTGGTAGATGGCCGTCGATCACCGGCAAAAGATTCTTATCGTAAAATTGAAAAGAGAAATTATTTGTTTAAATTTTTTGACACTTTTCCACATTTTCCGTAATGCTTTAATAGATGTAAGAGAGAAAAAAAATTTACTAGATCAAAATGGCCATTGTCATGCCCGACGAGCAGGAACAAAACGTTGCGGCACATCGCAGCGCGCAAATAATTTTTCCGGCAAAACATTGCCCTTACTCTGTTGAATGGCATGTCGTTGAACATGAAATTCCGGACCCTTGCAATTCTGAAAAGAAACTGTCGACGCCCTCACGCAATTATTATTATTTTTTAAATATTATTTTTAAATTGTGAGGTGTTCATAGTTTGTTCTCGATCGAACCTCAATATGTTTGACGAAGGGGGCTATGGCTCGGATGACGGGACTTTGAATGTTTGCCAATGAAGAAGCCGGTCCCAAGGCTATCATCACTTCGATTTTGGAATTTAACTCCGGATGAGCAATCATGGCGACGAAAAACATGGAAGCTCCCATAGAGTAGCCTATGTAACTCAACTTCATTTCAGGTCTTCCGTTGCGGGCCAGAATGAAATGAATGACGGCAGGTATGTCGTATCTTCCCATTTCATCCCACCTTGACAGCAAGGATATCAATCGTCATTTAGCCGATCACTAAATCAGGTCATTCTCATTCAGTGATGGGTTTAAAACTTACGAGAAATTCCAAAAAGCCTCTTCGGATGGGTCGAGGCGCTGATGCTTGCGTGAATAAGTATTTCCGCGGGCGTTCGAAATCCAGATATCATATCCCAAATCCGCCAGTTGAAATGCTTTGGCATACAAGATTTTTTATAAATTATTATTATTATTATCCAACATGTAAAAATGAAAAAAAAGAAAAAAATCTCAATTGTTACCTAGGTTGCGATCGGTAGGGCTGATTAGCCAGTCAGCTGAACTGCCGAGAAATCCGTGCTGGAGAAGGATAGGTTTGCCGTGAGCACGTGAGTCTGCGGCGTGGCCTTTACCACGAGGGATTCGATGAAGTTCTAGGATATAGCCGTCCTCGGTAACCACTGAATAGGTTTCAGCTGGATAACCGCGACCAGTTATAATTTCAATCTATGCAATAACGAGTTGGATTTCTCACTCGCTACTTAATGTGTACAATATATGCGTCGTGGACTATCACTACAGTGTAAATGTAAAATAGATCGCTAGGCTATGTCAAACTGAACTGAAATTTGCTGGATTTAAATAACGTAGTTTTTAAATTAAAATGATAATTTAAAAACAAAATCGTGCAAGATCCTTTGAATTGTTAGCCAGTGGAATAAAGAGAAATTTTAGATGATTTGTGGGCAGCTTTTCCAGCTTTACCATCAAATTAATTGCAACAAGAACAAATTGGATTTTGCGCTCAATTCATGCTTTTTTTACAATGAAAAATGAAACCCCAGAAATCTCCTGTTGCATTGAAGTAGACGTTACGCTGCACATTTTTGGTAGGAAATTCATTTTACCGAAGTCATCCTAGCTTCGGGATCCTCCGGAACGGGAGTTTTATCCCTTTTTTGGCCCATTTCCAAATGCGGCGTCACTTTATCAAACAGAGAGTTAGTTGTCCGTGATAACCTCCGTTCACTAAACCAGGGATAGCTCAGCTTGCGATCTAATTGTCCACGACGCTGCTCGTTTGTTCGAATGGCGTCAAAAGGCATGACGGCTTGCGACAGGTGCGCTTTCGCTAAAATCATTGTCACACACACAAACAAAACAATGCGAAAGTTCATCACTTCTAGTTGTGAAGTATCGCTTCTACCGCTAATGGTACCGAAAAATGTTTCACCAACTGTTTTCAAATTTCAAATTGCCAAATCTGCTAAGGCGGTAGACGACTCGTTCCAGCATGCTTACCGAGTACGAACTGCCATGGAAATGAAAAATTTGTTCTAATACGATTTTTAAAAATATATCAGTCCTTACAGCAGTCTGTCAGTTGCTGTCTATTATGTAAGCTTGGTAAAAAAAAAAAAAAACCAGAAAAGTCATTTGTAGAAAACCATGAATGTACTGCTGGCTAAGTTTTTATATCGAGGGGGTGTACATGTTCGTATTAAAATTTCTTTCAAGGTAGACCATAGAAAACTCATATTTCTGTGGCCAGTAATATGGGACTTACACGTGCAATCAGGTCATGATGGATCCGTTACCTCTTTGCCTTTAGGATCCTCTTCAAGTGCCTGCGGGGAAAGAATCTTATGACTGCATACCAATTTTGTAGGGCACTTTAAAATAAACATCTTTAAAAATCGTTTCCGTTCACCGAATGCAACCCACAAATGTTAATTACATCAGGTCGAAGATGATTCGCATATTGTTCACGAGCTGTTATGTCTACAATTTCCAACTCTTCAAGAAAAAGTATGTTTTAACAGCCTGTCTTTGGTTTCGTTAAGTATCAGAAATGAACAGGTCTGAGCTCCGACAATTTCAGAATCTTCTGGTTTCGAATACAGCTGTCACGTTTTATTTTAGTTGCGTTGCCGGAAGCAACAAAAAGAGGTTTGAACAATTCGCTTGCCATGAGGCCCGTAATTAATGCATCGCTCTAGTTTCAAGACTGAAATATATTCCATTGGCATTTGCAAAGTCTGCTTATAGCCATGACATTATTTCGAAAATGGTATACTCATTCACTGGTACTACTACCCCAACCATAACAACGAGTTATGCTCACCCAACTCGTACTCGCTCGTACTGTAAACCGGAATGCGTGAGAAGATATTCAAGGTGGGAGCTTTTGCGCTAGGTTTGTATGCAAATGATTGTGGGTCAAGACATTGACTGAGGATTCGTAATATCCTAAGCAATCGGCTGGTCATGTTATATGCCATGCAGTGAGTTGATTAGTTTTTTCTTCAGGCTGGCTGAACTTTTGATTTTAAACTGGGATGTCGAACTACGCGTTCTGCATCAAGGAAGTTTACAACACAAATCTAACTGCACAACATCATTCAAAAATGACTAGATAAAGCATTTAAAGGGAAATTACTACATGTACATTCACTTAATAAGCGAAGTGACTTCGGAAGGGCGTCGCTAATATTATGTAATAATTCAAATAAACAACTGGAATAAAAATAAATTCAGTTAATTTTTGTTTTACTTAATGAAAGTCTAGTAATGTTACTAAAAATACGTATAGTTGTTAAGTCTTACACGACACCATAGGATCACTGCAATGAATCGTCACAAATTCAAAAAGCGCAGTTTACATTACAAAATTCATATACGCACATAGTATATAGGGCTACGTGTCAGTAGACTATATGTATTGGTCTCCTCATATACTCATCTTAGACTTAGGTTTTCCTTTTCTTCTTGCTTTCTACCATTAAAACACAATGTAGAAACACTTGTCGTCGTTTCCTCTCGAGTTACTTGAACACTTCCCGCAAATAAAAAATAAATAAATATATAAAAATGTTCAAATGTACGCAAATAAATTATCCAGACTTCAAGCATCGCTTTTTTTTTAAACACGGAAATCACTAGGCCGGTGACGGTAGGAGCGATATCACTCGGTCGTAAACGAGTCGATTGTTGTTCTTTCCCCACAAGAAGCTCGCATGGTTATATGATTTATCATCAACCATGATAGACTCTTTGACATTGGGTAATCTATCGGCTAACCATCTCACGTCCTATGCAAGTAGATATCAATCCAAAAAACCAAACAGAACGGAAATTAAATTAATAATCATAGTGAAACCAAGAAGTCTATATGCAAATGACTGACTCAAAACTATACCTCAGGCACAACGAGGCGATCATTTTGCCCGTAAAACAAATAGACTGGAATGGTAACTTTGCTAAGATCGTAAGGTGGCGGTCTAAACTTTCCGTAGCGAAGATAATTGCCCAACAGCCCAAAATTATAAGGGATGAAGGTGGCCCCTAAAGGTAATCACTAGTATAAGTTAACGTAAAAAATAGCTCCAATCCGAAGAAGCGGGGTGTTAATCCTTTACAAATATACCTGAATTGTGGTTCATCACGAATTGGGCTATCGTACGGACCGAAGTGCCTGCCGGGGCGTTCCCGTTAATGACCGGCAGCATCTCCTAAAGTGTTGGTATAGAACAAAATTTGTCCACTTTTTTTTTAACTCTCTAGTCAGACAAAAATAAGATCAACTTTGCCACAGATACATGTGTAGTTTTAAAATTTTTTAGGCTATTTTTCTTTAAAATCTCTTGGATTTTGGAACCAATTACTTACCACATCCAAGTTATGTGTGTCGTCCCCAACGATAAGAAACAGAAGGTTTCTGCACAGACTAGCCCATGCGACATTTTTTGAACAAAATTGTCTTTGAGTGTATACAAGCGATGATTCTTGAGAAAGGAAGGCACGGGTTCGAAGAAGTTTCAGGATAAACTGCGTTTTTCGAAACAAGAAAAGTTACCAAAACAGGACACATATATTATGACTATTTTTTTGTATCTACAGTTTTTCACAATGTTTTTAATCTATTCCTTATTAGTTTATTCATTTATTCAAATAGTTTTTTTTTTTTAGCTATGTTGACCTCGAGGTGTTTGATAAATGGACCTGCTGTTCGAATAACAGGACTGGTTGCTCGTGCCAATGAGGTCGCTGGAGCAAATGCAAACATCATTTCGATTTTCGAAGCAAGTTGCGGAAACGTAGAGATCGCTACAAAAAGCATGCTGCATCCCATGGAATGTCCTTTAAATAGCAGAAGAAAAAAAGTAGGCTCCTTTTTATTTCAGAACGAAACAAAAAGTGCAAGAATTAAAATTACCGATATAAATCAATTTATCGCGTTTCGTCTTGGAGAGAATGAAGTCCAGTACGGCCGGAATATCAAATTTCCCCATTTCGTCCCAACTGCAATTAAAAAAAAATTTATAAATTTATTCTCAAGCAATATTTTAAGGTAGGCTATATTGCTACTTTGATGAACAGACAAAATTATACTAACGAAAAATTCCAGTAGGCGTCCTTATTTTGATTCAGGGTTTTGTGCTTGCGCGAGTAAATGTTTCCTCTTGCATTGCCGAGCCACACGTCTAACATTCGTGCATAACCATCGTAATAATTTTCGTTTAACTGTGTGATTCTACCATATTTAATTAGCATAATATTACCGTAACCGCGGTCCGCTAGGATGAAGGCTGTAATAGAAACGCGCAACATTCAATTGGGTCATTGAATCATGTAAACAAATATGGGTTTCCAATTTTACCTAAAGATCGATCGGAAGGACTAATCAACCAATCTGCTGAAGAACAAAGAAGCCCGTGTTGTAGAAATACGGGTTTGCCGGTCCCCAAGTCCGACGTCTGGCCTTTCTTACCGGGAATTCGATGCACTTCCAGGATATATCCGTCTTCAGTGGTAACAGAATAAGAAGCTACTGGATAACCACGATTCACGATTATTTGAACCTAGGGCGGACATTTAAAAACTTTTGCTTATAAAACATTTGGAATATCGAAAACTATCCCTCGAGCATTGTGCTGAAAATCGATGTGGGGCAAGGCAGCAGACACTACCGGGATTTAGCGCGTCACGTATGTATTTACCGAGTTCATAGTGCCTTCGTAATCGTAAGGCAACGCTGTTAGATTGATAAACTTGTCGTCGAGTTTCAGCTGCTTTTCTTTGCTGAAAACGCGCCCACCAGATAAATGTTGATGCACTTTGGAAATCACATTGGCAACTTCATGTAACTTATGATGAAAGATGCTTGTGCCTTTTCCTAAGTAACTGGTCTCATTTAACACGGAACAATTAGTCGGTTGGCTCACGAAACACAAACACAGCACGAAGATCACAGGCACCAGCACTGAAATTCTTGACATGACAACCATTTCAGACACTTTCAGTTGAGTTGAAATATATCCTAATACTCGAGCAGCTATTAATAAATTCAGCTTTTTAAAACCCTGTCAGGCGAGTTCGCTGCGTCCTGATGCGACGTCAGAAACTTAACTGAAGTTCAGTTCGACATGCAAGTTGCTTAAAAAAAAAGACAAAATCGGCTGGTGATAAGTAACCTGTTCAAGGTGCTCAAGCTGCGTAAAAAAGACGTCTGTCCAATACGAAGAAAAACGGTGAATGCCAAAGGCCAAAGAAAGACGTTTTCCGAAAACGTACAGCGTGTATGCAAATTACTTTATACTGACTGGCAAGTTTCCTTTTTTCTTCTTCTTTATTTATTTATTTTCGCCTATCTTATTTCAACTGCCTTGGCGCAAACTTGGTGCAAACTCGTTTTTTTTTTTTTTTTTTTTTATGGCTATAGCCAGCAGCCAGACATTGCTAACCGCAAAGCAATAGCTATTACGAATTCAGCTGCGGGTTCAACACTCCCTACAATTTTGGCATCGATATAGCTAAGTTTTTGTGAACATGCCAAAAATTCCCCGACTATAAAGAAAATCTACTCCGGTTGCCCTTTCAGAGGCAAAATGCCATTTTAAAAAGAAGTAAGAAAAAAAAAACCGGATTGGCAGCATGTACCGTAACAAATTGTTATGTGATGACCTCGCAATGTCGGTAGGATGATCGCGAATCTAGTTTCATTGCAACGCTTATATTTGCATACAGTATACTCTTATAGTCTACATAAGGCTCATGCGAACTAAGGACGCCCCAGGTAAAAAAGTACTACATTGCACTACAATAAAATTATAATGTAGCCAAGTAAACTATCATTTTACTATAGTGAACGCTGTAAAATAAAAGTAACACTAAGTGGGCGTATTTTTTTCTTTGTTTTAATATCAGTATTACTAACACACACTACTGTTTCACTATCCCAGGTAAAAAAATAATATATTGCACTACAATAAAATGATAATGTAGCCAAGTAAAGTATCATTTTACTGTAGTGAACGCAGTAAAATAAAAGTAACACTAAGGGGGCGTATTTCTTTCTTTGTTTCAAAATCAGTATTACTAACACACACTACTGTTTCACTAGTGACCACTACAAGTTTACTTGGACACACTTTGTTTTCAGTAGTGTTCACTGTATATTTACTGACACAAACTGCTGTTTTACTATAGTAGGCCTAATTGCTGTTTCACTACATTGGGCATTAATGCCACTATATTCTTACTGAGGCTCACATTGTTTTTACTGATTGCCACTGTACTTCTATTTTATATAATTTTATGCATGTATTTTTCGTGATATGCTTCACTCTCAATTTTTGGTTTCTATTTTTTCCTAAGTTTCTTCTGATGACTTACAGGTAAATTTTACTTCCCCCTTTAAATTTGTCATATTTTATTTGCTTTTATAAAACTATTTCCACTTTGGCTTTTTAAATTTGTTTTTGAACATTAACATTTTCTTTGTTATTTTGAAATATTTGGGTTAAATTAGCGATTAAAAATGAAGAAGATAGAAATTATAGTTTAAAATTAATAAATAATTATTAAAAGTAGGATTTAATTATTAACACATACTCAAATTGCTTAAATGTAAACATACTTTAGTTTTCAGTCAGAATTTTTCGTAATAAGTTCTTAACTGAATCCTCAATATACGCAGGAAAATGTAAAATTTATATTATATCAAAATAGCTGAGTGGTTAAGGCGCTCTGCTGCGAAAGTTAGTAATATGCGGTTCCGAGTTCAATCCCCACCGAAGAATTTTCTATTTTTCCGTTTTAGTCAATGGTAGACTAGTCTACTATTATATTATATTCTAAATTCACTGAATTTCATTGTACATTTACGAGGGTTTCACTAGAAAATGACTGCTTCGGTACTGCTTGTTTTATTTTCTAAAAGTTTTTTTGCTTTAAGTAATTCTATAGTAAATCTATGTTATTATTGTAAAAATACTTGTTCCAAAATCCTTTACTATTGCTCGAGTTTTTTTATTGTATTACTTGAGTAATTGCCAAGTAAATTTTTACCTGGGGTGGAATAGAAGCCAATGCTGGGCAAAAGCGTACACGATTAACAAGCAAATAGTAGATCATAAAATAGCAAACAACAAAATCCCAAATGTTTGTAAAGGAAAACAGGGCGATGGCTATTGTATGTAAACTATGTATACCTGCTCCGAGCATATGGGAGCCTCCATAAAACTACCCTGTTGCCTTGCTGGGGGCCAATCACGATCGATGTTGGCTTCCGCGTTCAACTTGTTTAACAAATGAGCAAAGAAGTTCTATATTGTTCTCTTTGCAGAACATGGAAATACCGGTAACAATGGTAAATTAAAAAGTATACTCTCCTTTGCTGACAAATTGGTTTGCTTTGCTCCGACGAGTTAAAATCAATCACGAAGCAATCATTCAAACAACGAAGCCACATTTAAAGCTCAATGTTTATCCGTGTAAATGGCGTAAATTTTACTTCTAATTTAGTTTATCAACTTCTCAGTATGTCTTTGCGTATGGCCATTCATCCAGTATTGTTTAATAAATAAATATTGATTCTCGAATGATTCATTCGGCTTTCAGCAGATTGCCGCATAGTAAATAATGCAATAAAAGTATAGATCTCTAAACGAGACGAAAATGGAAACGAAGATTAGCGCCGATGCATCTTCAATATTGGTACTGGATCACAGGTAAACCCTTAAAATCACACTGCTGACGGCAAGCGGTATATAATTGGATCGTACAGAATAACGTTGTTGTCTGTGGCCCATAAAAAATCAAAGTGATTATACAGGGCATGGTCTACTCGTATCGATTCTTTCAAGTTCCCCAGTTTATCAGCAAGCCATGCCACGTCCTGCGGGAAAAGGCCAAAATAAATGTAAATTAGCGTTCATATTTAATTGGAAAATAGAAATTCTACTGATAACAAATACCTGAGGAACGGTGAGCAGATCTTTTTCTCTAGAACATGATGATAGAGAATTATTAGAATTCACGGAACAGTTTACGACCAATAAAAAAACGAATACCCATAGAAAATGTAGACGGGACACGTGATTTTACTAAAATCGTACGGTGGCGGCGTGAGTCGCCCGCCGTACTTCTGCAGGTTACGTAGCCAACCGTAATTGTAAGGTATGGAAGTTTGACCTTAACATATGCGGGGAAAAAAAAGGCTAAATTAATTTTTAGTCACACTACATGTTATTACGCAATTTTTTCTCTCACGTCCCTGAGTTGTAATTTTGGGCAAATTGCTCCGCCGTGCGAACTGAAGTTCCTGCGGGGACAGGACTGTCCATAACAGGCTTCAATTCCTATAATTAAAGCACATTTTTATGTGTAGACCACTTATTTTAATTTTTTTAAAGCTGGGCTCACTTTTACCGGAGAAATATTGAGCAGATCATCGTCTACCACTGCAAAGGCTATGTTTGGGAACAGGAACCAGTCGGGACCTCACATGCAGTTGAAGGCATAAAAACACACGAGGGCAAAAGGCAGTGCCACCCTATACATCGCCGACTCACACAACCTAATTTTTCCCTTCTATAGATATTCACATCTGATTATGGCCAGCAGCCGTTATGTTCAATAATGGTATATACAGTCGCGGTTGTAAGTTTCTTTACATGTAGCTCAAAAACCCGCCCTTTTCCTGCTAAAGAAACTTCCACGTATGATTGTAGTACCTATGTATATATAGTAGTACTATATAGTGTAGTATTTAGTACTATAGTATATATATAGTACTATAACTACTATAAATATTGTTTAAGAGTTGTATTTTCATCATATTTATCTGCTTAGATGCCATTTGCTCTATGCTAAAGGTGAAATTGAAAAAAACTCGTTTGCCACCGAAACTGGAAAGTGCTATCTCACAGAAATTCAATCAGGTGTGTCCGACTGCAGCCGACAAACGTAAGTTGCGCCAATATTGGAAAAGGCAAAAGACACAAAATCCACGAAAAACATTGCATTTTTATTATGTAAGGGTCTGCAAAATATAAAGAAATTTTGTTCAAATGGTTTCATTTTCATTTTATATTGTATTCATAAATATAATATATAATAATTATAATATATATATATATGTAAAGGTTATATATAAATATTACATGTATTGTTATATATGATGACTACTCGTATGGGGCTGCTATTTTAATACGAGACTCGATTGTCACAGCCGGGAAACCTGTCTGTATGCACATTTCTAACTCTGCTGCATGTGTTGAGTTGACAACGAACAAAGGCCCATTACGCCTATCCTCCGTCTACCTCCGTCCCTCTATTGTGGATTTTTCGGCCACAACCCTGACCATCCTTGAGGCACTCTCTGCTCCCTTTTCGATAATCGGTGCTGATGCCAATGCAAGATCTCGGATGTGGGACAGCCCTTTCAATGATAAGCGTGGGTCTGATCTGGAGTCTCTGCTGACCTGCTCTAACCTAAGAGTTGTCAATCAACCTCACTCTGAGCTTGATTTTGTTCCTGCCGGGACATCATTTGTCGATCTTACCCTCGCAGGTGATAAAGTCTGTATTCACAGCTGGCTCTTCCTGGACACTCCTTCTCTCTCAGACCACCCTTATATCTTTTTTGAGATCAACCATGGAGATTTTGCTAAAACTAAAAGGAAGCATTTACGTCCGTCAGTTCCTAAATTACCTTTCATCCACCGCGAGCTATTTTCTCTCGAACTAACGAAAGCACTACGTTGTCTGCCTGTCTACTCCCAGATTGAATCCACTGAGATAGTTAATGACCAAATTGCTAAACTTGTCTCGGCGATTTCTTCCAGTGCTCTCGCTGCCAAGATCCCCTGTCCTCGTACCAGGTGCGCCAAAAACATGATATGGTGGACACAGGACCTATCTGTCCTCCGAAGTAAGGCTCGCTCTCACCACAAGGACTGGTCAAATAGCAAAAACGCTCAAAATGAAATGCTGTACCGTCGTAGCAAAGCAGGGTATCAGCGGGAACTTAGAGCTGCTAAACGTAGAGCTTGGGAGAAAGCTAGGACGAATGCGACCAATGGGGATATGTTCCGTGTCCTATCTGAGTTCGCGGGGAAAACCAAGTCTATCTCTCTACCTTCTGAAGTATCTATCGATGGAGCTCTATCCGCAGATCCGATTTTGATTGCAGAGGGCTGTGCCAGACATTTCTTTCCCGTTGAACCCCCGTCTCAATCAACTCACTCAGCAGTGGAAAGTGAAGCCTTTGCCGCTGTCCTCTCTCAGCTCGACGATGAACCCCCTCCAGTCTCTGACTGGGAATTTGAAACCGCGGCACGATCACTTAACACTAAATCCGCTCCAGGAATTGATGGCATCGCAGCCGATCTGCTACTTTTTAGCCTACCGCTGATCAAACCGTACCTATTGGTCATCCTCAATGCGTGCATATCCATGTGTTTCTTCCCAGACTCCTGGAAAGTCGCTATAGTTTCAGTCATTGGCAAACCCAATAAATGTGACTACACCTCCTTGAACAGCTTTAGACCGATTAGTTTAGTGTCCAATTTGGCCAAATTTCTCGAGAAGATAGTTCTGGGCCGGTTGCTCTGGCTCGATAGTGTAAACAACTGGATCAGTACTAGTCAACATGGTTTCAGAGCCAACCACTCTACTGAAACAGCGGCGCATACCCTGGTTTCCTTCATCGAAGATGCATTCTCCGAGAATAAAGTATGCGCCACCGCTTTCTTGGACATCAAGAGTGCCTTTGACTCTGCCTGGCATCCGGCCATTATTCACGCTCTAGCTAACGTGCTTGCCCCAACTACCTCATAAAAATCATAAGCAGTTTCCTCTCTAATAGACAGGCGTGCTTTTCTGTAAAGGAACATACCCACACCAGTTTTGTTAATCTAGGATGTCCGCAAGGTGGAGTTCTTTCACCTTTACTATGGAATCTGCTTGTCGATGACCTACTCCGCCTCACATTCCCATTTCCGGTCAAAATGATCGCCTATGCTGACGATATAACTATTATCACGTCCCACAAAGAAGCGAGTATTGCCACAAAAAACCTCCAACTTGTTTGTGACTCTGTCGGAGCTTGGCTTGCGTCTAGAAAGCTGTTTCTTAATGCTGTTAAAACTGTCCTTGTCATATTCTCCCGAAAGCTGATTCCTTGGGACAATCTTTATGTCTTCATTGACCATACAAGGATCTCGCCTTCGCATACAGCCTCTTTTCTTGGGGTCGTCTTGGATTCTCGGCTGAAATGGAAAAATCACATTGAAGCAAAATGTGTATCTGCGACGAGGGCCATGATGGCTGTAAGCAGTTGCCTCCGGCAATCTTTTGGTTACGATAGGAAACGCTTACGATTTCTCTACTCCTCCACTGTTGAGCCCATCTTCACATACGGTTGCTCTGTCTGGGCTTCTGTTTTACGCACAAAGGCCGGTTCAAAGAAGATCCGTTCGTTTCAGCGGTTGATCTGCCGGATGATTACGCGCTCGTTCAAAACGGCCCCTACCGAATCGCTCATTATCTTATCCAATATGCTTCCACTTGATCTCCGCATACTGGAAATAGCCACTTCTCGTCTGCTCTCTCAACCGGCTGGTGAGTTTGTCAAATCATCTAGCAAACTAATCCTTAAGCGTCTACCCCATGAACTTATGCACAAAAAGAGTGAACGAGTCAGTACATTTCTTTCTACTCAACACCCACCGTGGAGAATTTGTCTCTACTCCTCTAGCCTCTCTTACGCGTCTGTCGATCTTTTTCCATGCGCGCTAAACACCCTCCGCTGCTATATTCGTGTGTTTCTGAACTCTGGCGCTGCTGGACTTTGCGTAGTCTTCACAAACTCCGCGGCTGTAATCAGGATACTTAATCTGTCGCTACCCCCTCAATCTCTTTCCGCAGTGGACTGAGCGTCGCTCTTGCTGAGGCCATTGAGACTATAAAGGAGCTGAGGCCTAAGTATACCAGCAGTGAAATTATCTTAGTTGAGAGGCTCGTAATGCTCAGTCCGGCCGCTACACTTTCTCAGACGGAGGTGAGCAACCTTGATCTTCTGGCAAAACTCGGCAACTCTTGTCATGTCTTCACTGCTGCCAATCCAAACTCACCTGGTCTCGCCCTAGCTAGCTTCTGGGCCAAATATCCCGCTCCGTTTACAACTCGATACGCCCCGGTCTCCCCGAAGGCTATTCAGAAAGAGCTCTCGAAATATGTATGGAATATGTGGAATAAGGAGTGGGTGTCATTGTCAACCAACTTGAGCGTAAAAGCCTTCTTCCCTGATGTGTACTCCGCCAACAGGCTCCTCAAAGTAAAAACTAGTGCAATCTCTACCCAGCTACTCACAGGCCACTGCCCCCTAAATGCTCATCAACATCGGTTTGGCTTTACTTCATCCGCCTCCTATCGATGCGGTGCTACTATTGAGTCCATTACTCACTTTCTTTTCTACTGCCCAAACTACTCTAGTCTCAGAGAGGAGCTGTATGAGAAGCTCCTTGCCGTCAACCTTCCCTGGCCCCCTCCTCTCCATATCTTTCCAAAATCAAATCTGTCCTGGAATGCACTGGTCAAATATGTGCTTAGCACTAAGCGTTTCTCTCTTAAATAGTTGAAGACGAGCGCTTCTCGTGTCTCTATATTATTTCGTCTAACACTGATTTTAGGCCTCTTGAAGCATATCTTTTTTGCTCTGTTCCAGTGGCTAGGAATGGGGTCCGGGAGCGCGCGTTCCCGTTGGCCACCTATCCAGCCACCGGAGACTTATGGTCTCACTGCCTGCGTGAGGGCTCTCTAGGACAGACTAGCACTTTCCTCGGAGACGCCCTCTGCTCGCTTCTCGTGAACCAGTAGCTCAATTTTATGAAATCAGCCACTAGAGTACAGTGTTGTCATTGTTGATGGTCTGGTTTTTTAATTTAGCCCCTCTCCTATTCTCTCTAATAATATCAGCTCGTCAGGCCGGGGCTCTGGGAACTGCTGTCGGGAACCCATAGGGGAATGTAGCTATGCCGGCGACCACCGGCTGGTGGTCTAGAAGGTCCAACCAAGCCGGACAGGTACTCAAATCCCCTTTGGTCTTGCCCCGGCACGTCCGCACCAGAGCCGCCGCGCAGGCCCAGTTTCCCAAATTTATTAAATTTATGTACAACTCTCTAGTTCTATGGAACGTTCCCTTTAGTAAAACATGTAACTTTGATGCCAATCGGGTGAAATACACGGGGCAATACTCGGTCTTCGAGTCCACGCCCAAAAAAAAAAAAAAAAAAAATATATACGTGCTATATGTAAAAGTTATACAAAAATATTATATATAAAAAAAATATATATAAATATTATATATGGATACTATATATAAATATTATTTATGGATACTATATATAAATATTTTATATGCATATAATATGTAAATATTATATGTGACATAGTAATTTCCACCATAACGAGGAATATCTTCTGCATTCTCCGTCGGTATTACCAAATCTGCAGAAAGCTATAAAGAAAGTTTAAGATAAACGAAACGTGACGCGGAAAAAAAGCAAAAGCTATGCAAAGAACTCCACAATCGCCGGTATTTTCATCTTGCATCCGCTGGCATTGGGCTAATTCATATTGTCACACGAGTTGTATTTGAACAAGAACAAACGAATACAACAAGTGATGACTTAAATTCTAAACAATGGTTTAACTCTAACAAAAAGGGATAACCATTATCAAAAGTTGGAGAAGCGTTTGAAGACCTCTAGGGAAACCAGGGAACTCCTCTTACGGAGCCCAGTTCCGGGAGCTCACCCGATGGAGACTCATCTAACGCAGATTCGGGGCCGCGTTTTATACCGTCGTGCCAATTACTCCCCTTCCGGACTGCGTATCTGCGTATCTTTCTTAGAGCGGACTTCTCCCGATAATTTCTTCACCACGATCGCAGCGTTGTCCAAGGAGCGGATGACTCATCTCTGCGAAGAGATAACCAATCTCCCTTTTCATCCGCGACAATATTCCATGCGTGAATCCTTTGTTGTCACCAACGACGACATGCAGGCTAGCGCTTGCTGTCTACCTTCCTCAACGAAGTTCATACTAGAAGCAATGGAATCAGATATATCATTTAAAATTTAGCAATCCTTTATTTTAACGTTGGTCAGGGACATACGCGTCTTCAGGAACTAAGCAACTGCCTCCTTATTGTCTTTGACTCTGCCACTTATACTCTAATAATAGTGGGATGTTTCTAACTTAGATTTGAATTCTAGATTACTTTCCCCGATAACTACTCTTATCAATTCTAGGATGGGGCGTCTTTTCTGCATCTGCATCTTGTAGTCGGGTTAGCAACCTTGCGGGGCAGTTTTGTGGGGTAATGCCCCTTTATCCTTTACAATATTAAAATATTACTATATACAAATACTATATATAAGTACACGCTGCCAGTACACGATATACCATCCAACGACAGTTGTCTGCTAGGCGTACTTCGTGGAAAACGTTGGTTAGGCTCCTCCCCTTTGGGGGCGGAGCAAGCCATTCCACGATCGTTTTCCACGATATACCAGTACACGGTACACGGTACGCGTACATGATATACCGCGGCCCCCAAAAAATTGTGTTTTTCAAAATCTTTTGCTTACAATTTTTAGTGTTGTCTTTTATTTGAATAAATGGATTCACAATTCTTCACAAAAGCAAGTGAGTTTGCTTCTTCTTTGCCAACAGGTATGTTTGAAAATGTTTTAATTTGTCACAATATTATTAATTCTGTTTTCATTTTCAATTTTGTCTTATGTAATAATAGAAATATACGTTTTGATTGCTCAAATACTCAACCGAGGACCATCCCGGAAAGCTGCAGAGCTAAAACATTATAGTTGTGTATTGTTTTTCAATTTCAAATTTTGTTGGTAAAAATTTTTTTTTTAAAAATGGAACTAGGTGCTTTACGAGGAATAGGAGATTCTTGGGGTAAATGAATAGTGTACTTTGACCATTGATCACTTTCTACTCTAATTACTGCTCAAGTAATCTTTTCATTCATTTTTTTTAAATATAATTTTTAGATGGTTCAAAAAAGGATTGAATGGCTTGGCCAACAACACTATCTTACATATGATCAATTGGTAAGTTTTTCTTCAAACTAGTATTCACGTGTACCATCACTAGAAAACTAATGTTGGTAAAACTGTATTTGAACTTACTATACAGATTCTTATATATAATTCAATCAATCAAACACATATTTATCAACCTAGATTGCTTCCACATAATATTAGCCACATACGGAATGCTGGTATAGTTACAAGTTACCTAATTCCTATAGTCAAGCAACTTAATTGTTTTCTTACTATACAGTTCTAATTTGTGTTCTTCCTCTAATTTGTGATCGACAATTAACGGGATCGTTTGATCGACTAGACATTGATGCTGTTACGATTTTCAAACATGTACAGCGTTTATGTCAAACTAATTATTAACTAACTTAAGGTCATATGGCCTGTGTAATCAAGATTAGTTCCCGGAAGGGAAAATCTCACCGATGAGGAGCTGGTTCCTAGCAGGAGAATAAATGGGTTTATACATACTCGCTAAAATAGCTAGTAAGGTTATAAAAATATCAGTGTTTGGCTTGCCACTAGACTGATAATCAGTCTGTCTATTAGCGGGTGTACTCGCTAATATAAGACAATAGCCAATGCACTCGCTATTGCTACGGCCCAATAGCGACTATACTCGCTAGTGCTTCCAAAAAAATATTAGCCAGTACACTCGCTACACCTAGCGTTCATTAGCGAAAACTACAGCTACTAAACCTAAGGTCCCGAAAAATCAACAATAAACACTACAATCGCTAATGTTACGGTCTACTAGCGACTGTACTCGCTAACGCACCTACCATTTTTTCAATAGCTAGTACACTCGCTACATCTATCGTTTATTAGAGAACTCATCACTTACTGCACCTTTGCTTTACCGGTTATTGTTTTTTAAAAGAATGTATAAATTTGTTTTTAAATAAAAGAATGTATAAAGATGACTTTGTTTTAAATTTTTATTTGCATATCTTGATTTTCACATCTTGCTTTGTATAATTCGCAAGTAAAAACAACAAAATTATTGATAAAAATGGCAAAATTGTTCTCAGTTACGAATCTCCGTTTATAGGGTAAAAAAACATAAAACATTTCAAACTTGTCCAGGTTCAGCTGCTGTAAGAACATTGCATTCAAGAGACACTACATCGCCTATTTATGGTAGGCGAACAGCAAGGTTGAATCATCGAGGGCTTTCGCCCTTGCTGTTTCTACGAACAATCGAGATAACCCGTATGATTTATTACTGAGCAAGGTCGGCTGTACGAGTACATCCGCCCTTGCTTGTTTCTACAAAAGAAGAAGATACCCTTAACCATTTACTACAAAGCAAGGCCGAACGTTTGAGTACATTCGCCCTTGCTTGTTTCCCCGAAGCGTTAGAGAAGGTGCAAGCGTCCTGTGTTGCTAACGCAACATTCAGACAAAGCAAGGTCGAATGTACTCGTATATTCACCCATGCTTGTTTCCAAGAATGAGATGAGTGTGGGGTGTGTCTCATGCGTATGTCACGTGATCTCCACGTGACAGATCCCCCCTCGTGAAGGCGGTTGCCCCCAACTGCTTGATAACTAAAATAAAACCCCCAGAACGGTAACCCCAAAAGTCCTAAAACCCTAAATCAGAAAACCTAACACATCAAAATAAAGAACAAACAAAAAATCCCGAAACAAAAAAAAAATTCCAAACGAACACCCCAAAAGAAACATTCAAAAATGAAATGTCGTGTCAAACCTCCGCCACCTATTCGAGGTGCGGTAGGAAGTGATCGTTTTGAACATCTAATTGTTCGTGGGCCCTCATACGGCCTCTCAGCCAAACAGTTTGATAACTGAGATAAGTTGTTGCCACAACTAGTAATAGTAACATGATCAGTTCAAAGTTCAAAGTTCAAACGGATATCTTGGCTCCTACAGCTGAAATTCTTCGGTCGTCTTCTTCATTAACTCTTGAATTTGGAATCCTGTCATTTCAGACGACGCACGATCGCCGTCGTTTCGGCGCAGTAGGTCGCTGATGAAGTTAATTGATGTGGCATTCGCCTTCGGGAGCTCAATGATGGCGACCGATTTGAACGTTGTTACATTAAATCCCACTGCGGCCAGCGTGGTTGCCACCAGAGGATCTAACGAGGCCTCTCCGTCTAAACTGGTGGGGAAGACCCAGTCTTCCGTTCGAGCCGTACATCCAGGAGGGACATCAAAAATCCCAAACGGAGGCAGCAACAGTGATTGCGGGGGCCCTTGGCTGCTACCGATCGGACATGAGAACACCATCTCATGAGCTGTAACGGCTGAGAACACCCAGCGATTCTCTCCAAGATAAGCTACTTCGGATCCTTTCTATTCTTTAAATTGTTGTCTGCATTGCGTTAGCTTACGGTTGGCGTCATTGGTGAAAAACGAAATCGCACAGGATTTCCGTGCTCCCCGTTTTCCTAAACCTGCATGAAAATTATAAATTAATCGTTCCAATTGTTTGCAACCCCGAACGTCGGCAGTCGAAAGTACAATAAAAGTCTCCTAGTCTGTGGAAACGGCCAGAAAATTGGGTAGGTCCCCGATCACCACTCCATGGGTGCCATTGTCTGTTGCTCGTGGTAAACTGAAAATTTCGAACAGGGTATACTGCTGTGCGTGATCGTAAATCGGAATTTTGATAAAGAGACGAAAACGTCCCTCCACCGCCGCCACCGTCACCATAGCTTCACGATAGGTCACCCATAATTCTTCACTCGATACTGCCCAACCCAAGGGTAGTTGTCGATTAACTGCTTTCAACACCGAAGCCATTTGAGCAGGTGGAAATATCTGAGGCGCTAATCGGCCGTTTGCCAAGAGGGCCAACCCTTCGTCAAGCGCGTCTGCCAAGTCTCGAAGCCACTGCAGGCTCGCTTCCATCGACTCGAATACTGTGTCTAGATTGATGAAAAAATCGAAATACTCGATCATGTAAGCTTGACGCTCTGCCATTCGTCCAAGCAAATTTTTGTAATTCTTTGTTAGTTCCGCCGTTTGTCCTTCCAACTCCTGGATCAACTTAGTATTTGTCCGGATCTCCCAAAGTGATTCGTTCACCACGGTTGCCTGCTGGTCCATCAAATGGACTATTTCATTTTCCCGGTGTGTAATGCCGGTGATCTTCTTATTCAATCCAGCGAGATCAGCCTGGGTGGCTACTCCGAACAGCCACTTTAACGCTGATCAGCCGCCATCGATCACCGCTCGACGTTGTTTGGAAGGAGAACCAATGGCGTCCCGAAAAATTGCTAGTCGATGTTCGGATTGATTTAATTCACGTTCAAACCAATGACACTTGACATCAAGTTTTTTGACCACCGATGCACCTTGTTGATTTTCTAGTTCACGGCATTTAACGGCCATGTCCGCGTACTCCTTCAGCCTCACTTTCAATGTCTGAACCACTGCCTCTGCCGGTCGTATATCGAGGTCTGTTATGACTGTCCAGAACGATTCTCCGAAAGCGACACCCGGCTTTTCATTGAAAATCACGGTGTCTCGGACAAGCAACGCATCTACCTTGACTGACCCAAGAAAGGCCAATACACAAATTGTGTAAGGCAGCAACAAAGCGAGGTAACGATTCGGTCGACCAGCTCGACGAGCCGGCTGTATCCTTGTGGGGAGGCGGGCCGGCCTGCCTGCTGTCTCTGGCTGACGAACTCCCCCAGGGGACGGTACTGGACGGACGCTGTTGTCGGGTAAAACTGCAGCCCTCTCACCGTGGTTTCCATTATCCATACCCGTCTCCCGATGAATCCTCACAGGTGGTTGAGGGGCGTTGGGTAGAGGTGTCTCACGTGTCACCTCTGTTGATTCCGTGTTCAAATTTGGACCTCGTTCGACCAAGTCGTGAAAAAGTTTCATCTTTATGACGTGCACAATCTCCGATTTTCTTGATCCGGAACTTAACTTCACTTCGTAGTTCACGGGAGTTGTCTGTCGGATCACTTTGAACGGTCCTTGCCAGCGATGAAGCAATTTTTCTGCTCGTTTTACTTTTCGAAAGGGTTTGTTCACCAGGACTTGGTCTCCTACTTGAAATTGAAGCTCTCTGTGGCGACTGTCATACTCTCGTCGCTGGTTGTCCTGGGCGACTCCCAATCCTGTGTGCACCAATGCTCGATCCTTAGCCAATTCGGTCACAACCTGGGTTGCATAATCCGGAGCCGTTCCCGACGTAACCAGACGAGGGTTGGCATCCGCACCTAATTCCAAATTAATAGGTAACATTGGTTCACGCCCGTAAAGCAAAAAAAATTTTGAATATCCCGTAGATTCCTGCCGCGTCGTGTTGTAAGCAAAACACACGTAAGGTAATGCCTCGTCCCAGTCTCTATGGTCCGCGCTGACATACATTGAGAGCATAGCCGCCAAGGTGTGATTCATCCGCTCAACCAATCCGTTTGCCTGTGGATGGTAACTTGACGTTGTCTTGTGGTTGGTTCCAAGATTCTTCATGACTTCTTGGGTAAGCGCAGCTATAAAACATTTCCCTTGATCCGAAATGATGGATTCCGGTGCTCCATGACGCAGCACAATTTGTTCAACGAAAAATGTTGCCACCAATCCGCCTTTCCGTTGGGCATGGCCCGTAGTTCCACCCACTTCGTTAAGTAGTCAACAGCAACGATGATCATCTTATTTCCGGTGTTGGACATGGGAAACGGACCTAAGAGGTCGATTCCCACCTTTTGAAATGGACGTGCCACCCGAATACACTCCAGGAAACTGGCTGGCCGTTTGTTCACTCCTTTTCGACCCTGGCAATTAGGACATGATTGCACATAATTCGTAACATCAATCGCCAAACGCTCCCAAAAGAATCGATTAGAAATTTTCGTTAGGGTGCGTCGAACTCCCATATGCCCCGATATCAAGTCGTCATGGTATGCCTTTACGACGCGTTCCCGAAAGGAACGTGGGACGCACAGGCGACGATACTGTTTACCGTTTTTAATGGTCTGTAAGCATAGTCGCCCATTAAATAGACAAAAGTTTTTTAACATTGCACGACCTGCTTCCAACTGGTCCATTAGACGACGCCACCGCGGGACCCGACGCTGCTCCGCAACGAATTCTTCCTCCGGTCCAAAATCCACCGATCTGCCACTCCCCACAAGTCCAATGGCCACACAGCGATCTTCTTCTTGGTCTTCGGTCACGGGTAAAGGGCATCGCGAGAGGCAATCTGCGTTGTCATGGAGTTTTCCGCTTCTATACCGTATTTCGATGTCATACTCCTGTATCGACAAGCTCCAACGGGCTAGCCGTCCAGCGAGATCTCGTTTGGTTAATAAACAACACAGCGTCTGGTTGTCTGTAACTACCACGATCTTGCATCCCCATACATAACCTTTAAATTTTTTTAAGGCCCAAACCAAGGCCAGGCATTCTTTCTCGGTGATGCTGTAATTTATTTCGGAGCTGCTTAACAGGCGGCTGGCATAGGCGAACGGATGTTCTTGCCCTTCCACTCATTGTGCCAATACCGCACCAATGCCGTAGCCACAGGCATCGGGAATGATTTCCATTGGTAGGTCATAATTCGGATGAGCCAGGACTGGGGCTGCAAGCAGCGCTTGCTTCAGTGTGTTGAAGCTTGACTCCTGGTCAGGACCCTGGACCCCAATCAAACAATGCATCCTTTTTGGTTAACAAAATTAACGAGCGTGCAATTATAGAAAAATCATTGATGTGTGGACGATAATAAGAGCACAGGCCAAGATAGCTCTGTACTTTCTTCACTTAGAGAGCCACCGTCTTTCCTTCGTTGCACGGTGGGAACTCCTTTACCACTGCTAATTTGTCTGGGTCTGGACGAACACCATCCGCATCCACTACATGACCTAATCTTTGAAACTGGTTTCCGCAAAATGACATTTGGACACCTTCAACTTAAGGCCCGCTTTCTTTAAACTCTCCAATACCAACCATAGTCGTTCGACATGGAGGTCGATTGTTGACGAGTACACTATGACATCATCCAAGTAGACGAGGCACGCTGTCCATCGAAGTCCGGACAGTATAATATTCATGGACCGCTGGAATGAA
The DNA here is from genome assembly GCF_020631705.1 of Daphnia magna. Lineage (NCBI taxonomy): Eukaryota > Metazoa > Arthropoda > Branchiopoda > Diplostraca > Daphniidae > Daphnia > Daphnia magna. The sequence goes on along the minus strand of NC_059186.1, from coordinate 7,013,943 downwards.
CTGGGCCCGTTCGATAGGCCAAATGGGAGTACCTTGAACTGGTACAACCCATCAGCCGTAATGAAGGCAGTCTTGTGACGGTCCTCCTCTCTCACCGGAATCTGATGATATCCGGCTTGTAAGTCAAAAATGGAAAAAAATTCTGCTCCTTCCAATCGACTCAGCACATCCGTAATTCTTGGTAGAGGATAAACATCCCGTACCGTGACTGAATTCAGCTTTCTGTAATCGACACAGAATCTCCATGTTCCATCCTTCTTTCTGATTAGCACCAGCGGTGCAGACCACGAGCTGTCCGAAATTTCGATAATTCCTGTCTCTTCCAAACTTTTTACTTGTTCGTTCACGATGGTTCTAGCCTTCCACGCGCTGGCATACGGGGCCTGATGGATTGGCGGGGAATCTCCCGTTTCAATGTTGTGTTCGGATATATTGCAGCTGCCTACTTCCGAAGCGTTTGCCGCAAAACATTCCAAATTCTCTTCTAGCAATTGGAACATTTTTTCACGTTTGTCTTTCGGAATGCCATGATTGACTTGTTTTTTGAGCTCGTCGATGAGTGTCCTCCACTGATTCACTTCTTCCTTTGTTGGTGGTCTGGTCATTAGGGGGTTCTCTTTTTTTGTCGTTAGGCCACAGCTCAGCACTTCTCCGTCGTGGCCACTGATGACTCCCAATGTCGTCCCCTTTGGAATCCACACGCTAGTCGACGTTAAATTGGCCAACGGGGTGAAATCCACTTTGGCTGCCAGTAACGCGTGTCCCACTGACACTCCCTTGGTTTGTAGAAGTTTTCCTGATGGTTCGAAACAAAAGTTTTCCGCCTGTAAAGCTGGCGCTACTGTCATCACATTGGCCACTGAGAAAGAAGGGATTGTTACATCAGCGTTAGTAATCAATTTAACCGACCGTGTTTGCTGATCTGTCCGCTGCGATGTAATGGCTGCAAGAGGCTGATCTCCAAAAGTAATTGAGGCCTGCGGCTCTCGATAATCGATTTGTACTTTTCCATACTGTTTCAGGAAATCATTGCCCAAAATCAAATCAATTCCGTCCATCCCAAATACCACCGCTTCGCCAGTTACTGTTCCCATTTTGTGGTTGACCGAAATGGTGGCTGCTCCCATCAACGTTGCTTGTTCTCCATTAGCCATCACCACCCGCGGTCCGTCCCATGGACGCATCACGAACTGGGATGCACGTAGCAGCTCCGGTGATATAACTGTCAGTGCTGCCCCTGTGTCGACGACTGTCATTACTTGCCGTGTTCCACAAGTGACTTCTTCTCTGATCAGCTTGCTGAAATCTAGTCTAAGGATAGGTTTCTCCTTTATCTCGTCCTGTGTTGATGAATCTGCAGTCGTCTCGGCTAGCTGGGACACGATGTTGATTGGCGCGGGAGGACCCAACGGCCCTCTCTGTGGGCCAGGAGGACCTGAGTAGGGTCGTTGTCGGAAACGAGCAGATTGCGGATTTTCCCAACAATTCCGGGCCATGTGCCCCGTTCCGTTCCAACAGTAACATTTGAGTACTCCGTTATTGTTTCTGTAGATTGTCTCCGACTCTCCCCACGTAACTGTCTTCTCGTTTCCTGGTCTCTTCGGAGGTGGAGTTGCTTGAACCTTCAAACTTTCTACCGCACCTTGCAGTTCTTTAATTACTTTCCATAATTCCGTATCAGCCACAGTTGGAGCTGGTTTTGGAAGGGTCCGAATGAAATCAATTGGAACATCCGCCACTCGGGTCGCCGCCACCCCGAGCACCGCGTCCGGCCAGTTTCGTCAATTGGCCAAGAGCTTGGCATCAGTAAACCGTTTCGCCGCCACTAAAAATTCTTCGCCTGTTTTGGGTTGTAACGGGTACAATTTTTCGACCAACGAGAGCCGCAATCCCCCAAAAAGGTAGTCGACTTTGGTGGCTTCCACCATTGTTGGATCCACCACCCTACAAAGATCAATAACATCGTAATAGTAGTTAGTTGTCGCTTCTTCGATACCTTGAACCCGGTTCCGCAAGCGTGTTTCCTGGAACAGCTTGTAGTTTTGTTGCTGAAATTCTTTCAAAAACAGTGTTCTGACTCCGGTTACTGCCGGAAGATCAGCTGCGTTGAGGCCAACCCCCGGTCGTATGGGTAAATCACGCTACTCCGTCGGAAGTGTGGAGCACAGGTACCATTTTCTTGCCGCTCCATCCAGATACATGCTGAAATTCGCCCTTAGCTCCTTATCGACCCATTGATTGTACGCTCCCGTTGACTCGTAACGCTCAAGCCAGTCGAAGGCGTCATCTTTTGGCGTTGCCTTAAAGACCTTGGGACTCAAAAACTTTATCTGAGGAGGCATAATGCCAGTACCTGAATCACTATCGGTATCTGCAAATAACTTCTCCTCGTCAGTGCTATCCCCGTTTTCCTCTTCTTCGCTTTCTTCGCTACTTTCGTGTGCGTCGTCAATACTCTTGTCTACGTTAGATTCTTCAAGATCTTTCCCAGTACTCTCCAACTCGTCGTCTTCACTTTTTTCGCTACCTTCTTTAACTGCCTCAATACCCTTGTCTACGTAAGATTCTTCAAGATCTTTCGCAGTACTCTACAACCTTTTTTCAGCCTGGATTACCCGCTGCCCACTTCCCACTACGTCCTCTGTGCTGTCCGGCTCAACAGTTTTTTCTTCCAGCTGCTGTTCCGGTACCGGGTGCGTAGATGGAGGCAAAGGGTGTAAACGTCTGCTCGGATCCCTTGGACAACTAGGCCAACGTCAACTCGATGACTTTCTCATTTACCTCCGGCAAAAAAAAATTATTAATGTCTTGCTGCATTATAATACCTCAAAATCTTGTCACAGTAGTAAACGATTTCCTTGAGAGAAAGCTAATAGAAACCAAATAGTCTTACCCACTGTCAGCCGAAAACGTGGCTCCGTATCCAACAATTTAAGATTTGGCACAACCCGTTGGTTAAACCGCTTGTGGTAGAGCCCCTAAACGATTTTCGCCTCTGACAATGAATAATACTATAAGATAAACTTCCTTGCCTTGTCTCCTTAGTAATGCTGCATCTCCACCATTTGTTACATTTGGGGGTGATGTGTAACACGAGTGTATTAGGACGTCCACACTTTAAGACGTCAAGTAAGAACATTGCATTCAAGAGACACAACATCGCCTATTTATGGTAGGCGAACAGCAAGGTTGAATCATCGAGTGCTTTCGCCCTTGCTGTTTCTACGAACAATCGAGATAACCCGTATGACTTATTACTGAGCAAGGTCGGTTGTACGAGTACATCCGCCCTTGCTTGTTTCTACAAAAGAAGAAGATACCCTTAACCATTTACTACAAAGCAAGGCCGAGCGTTTGAGTACATTCGCCCTTGCTTGTTTCCCCGAAGCGTTAGAGAAGGTGCAAGCTTCCTGTGTTGCTAACGCAACATTCAGACAAAGCAAGGTCGAATGTACTCGTACATTCGCCCTTGCTTGTTTCCAAGAATGAGATGAGTGTGGGGTGTGTCTCATGCGTATGTCACGTGATCTCCACGTGACAATCTTTCTCTTTTTGTTATTTCTTCTTCTTTGTTCTTTTGTTGGCTCAACAGCTACTCCCAGTTCAGCAGCAATGCTGTCATACGCCGATTTTTTGTCGACACGTTAGGAGGTTGAAAAAGCTGCCAAAAAAAGGGTAGTTCGAGCGTTGCTCAATTTGTTATGAGACTCAACTGCATTGGTTGTCCGGGGACAAATCTGCCAATCAGCTTCGGTCATGTCTTTAAAAGATTTGGTAAACATTTTGAGATTTTTGGGTTTTGTCCACCATTTGACCCATTCAGTAGCGGCATTCCAATTTTTGGTGTCAGCATCAAGTTCCTTTTCGCTCAAGCTGACAATATCGCACACTTCCTCTAGAGAGACAAGTCCACAGAGGACATCAAACAACAAATTGACTTGCGCCTGATCATCAAGATATGGAATTTTGTAGGCGATTTTTAAAAAGACATTTTTCGACGTTCTGTCTTTTGGTGCGACCTTGTCTACCACTTTCTGCCGCTTCTGCGCTGAACATCCCCTAATCATTTCACAAGCTTGCTCTCCGACGGCACAAGATAACCCACTGTGTTGAGCCAAACTGTAATCAACTTTAAAAGCCTTTACATTATTCCCATGTTCAAATTCTGGATGAATATTGGTGACGCAATCGAAAACTTTTGCGAACGCAAACTTGTAAGCTGCAACAGTAAGTCGGTTCATAAGAACACGTGCTACCGTTTGGAACACTAGTGTTCCATCGTTGTAGGTCACGAAATTAAGCATATACGGGAATGCATTTGTACCCGGATATGTGACATCGACTTGCAAGAAAATGGACTCGGCAAACACATCCAACATTTGTGGCGTGGCGAACACGACAATGGAGAAGGCATTGTCGAAATCAAAATCCCTGTAATTAAAAAAACATAAAAATTAAATCAGAAATTTTCCTTTCTATATTACAGGTATACCTGAGATAAGGAGTGCATCTATCTAAGACCTGTTCGTTCATACCGTCCACTGTGCATGCTGCACTATCCTTTTCGTCAATGCTTTTTTTACTAGTCTGTCAAAATTCTTATGCATGTAATTGTTATTTTAAATTCATTAACTTGATTTTATCTTAATTTGCAGACATTGGTATTTTATCTTTGGTCTGACTCGTGTCCCCTCCATGGGATATCTTTCAGTAAACCTCATGACATTCGGTCAGCTTTGTGTCAAAGCTGTATATTCTGTTGTAAAATCCATTTCTCCTATTGTTTATTACTTCTAATTAAGTTGCTGTCTATTTCTTTATATTCAAACAAGGTGTAATTAGCCATGGCTGGGAGAAAGCCTCTATCGAGAAATTTTACCTCTAAGTCAACAGCACAATCTAAAGTATCTCCAGAATACATTCTGCAACCTTCGGAATACACTGTAGAATGTGAAACTCCTATTGGTGTTGGAGGTTGCTCTACTGTCTACGTGGGTTTCTACAGAGGTTCTTCAGTGGCAGTAAAAAGTTACACCATTGGAAATGCAGAAATGAACCCTGGCAAGGCTCTGTTGTTGCAAGAAGCTGAAACTCTATTGAAGCAGCAACACTTGAATATCGTTAAGTGTTTGGGAATTTGTCTCCAGAAAGTTAGTTTGCTTTTGAAACTTGCCCAAATAAAAATGACACACAACAACAGAGATCTATGTGTTAACAGTTTAAGACAACTCATTGACACAGTAGGACATGTCATGGATCAAGATTTGAAGCACGAAGCCCTTTTCCAGGTACTTGAAGGACTAAGTTATTTGCACAACAACACAATTGTTCATGGTGATTTAAAAAGTGCCAATGTGTTAGTAAGTGAAGTTGAAAACAACTATATGTGTTAAAACTTACCGACTTTGGTGGTTCGCACGCCCAACTTTCTACAAAAATATTATCAAACTTGTCATCGATAAATACTGTCAAGAGAGTGATGCCGGGGACCACATCATTCGAAGCACCTGAGATATTTATGGGTAAAGAGAAGTCACATGCAAGGGATGTGTATTCCTTTGAAATGATTATGCATGAGTTGCTTTATCACACCTACTCGCATCCCTGGGAGTCAGTTTTCAAGCAATGCAGCCCACACACCCTGACATCACTGATCATTGAAGCGGTGAAGCGTGGGGAACGTCTGAAAGTTGTGGATCATGATGATTCAGCGTACATTTATTTAATGAAATTGTGCTGGGCTCAAGAAGCAGCCGAAAGACCATCACTTGTTTCCAATAAAGAACCAATAGAAAATTTTGAGGTAAAAGACAAATTTTATTTCTGAAAATGCATTCACTAATGATGTTGCTGTACCAGATCGAAGCTGAAAAACACGGAGATTTTCCTTCTCAGACCCTGTCGATGTCAAAAAACAAATCTCACCTTAGGAAGGTCGGAAACAATTCATTCTTGAAAGAATCCATCCTGGCAAGAAATAGTTTATTCTTGCGAAAAGGAAGCTTGACTTCAACGACGATCATTCAAGCGTAAGCAATTACATTTCGTTGTTAAAAAGTCTATTGGTATTATTTTATTTCTGTTTTAGGCATCATTAAGTAATGGGACACGTAAATCCCAGAAGACTTCACACAATATTCTGCTAGAGAGAAGAGTTGATCCCATTCAACAACTCATACCTACGGATGATTCTGATTATGATAACGATGACAAGGTAATTTACCTATAGTTATGTTGTGATAAAATCCTAATTTTTGAAAACAATTTTTCTTTTGTTTTTGTCATAGTTTAGTCTCACGACAGTCAAGATTCACCAATTTGGCCATTTCTCAATCGACTCGCATGCCGCCCAAAGAAAAAGTGCCTACACCTTCACAAAATCGGACACCATCAAGTAGCAGGCCTCATCCATCGCCCTATTTGAATCCGTCGTCCAACGGTAGTAAATATTCACTTTTACAACACCAATCGCGAGGTGCATCTATGACTCACGATACAGATCTGGAAGAACAAGAAGAAGAAGAAGGGAATGTGCAGGGCGAGCCAACTGAACATGATAACGATGTTAAGGTTATTTTCCTATACTTATTGCTTGATGTAACCTAATTTTTTTTTTACTGTTTGTTTTATCTTTTTTTAGTCCCAAGGCAGCCAAGTTTCACCAAAACCTCAACTGATTTGCAAGCCATCAAGTACCCATTATTAGTCCAAAGATTGAGAACTTACACCTTCACATCGAACGCCATCATGTAGTCGGCCCCATCCATCGCCCTTTAATAATCCGTCGTCCAATAACAATAAACGCTCACATCTACCAAACCAATGACGAGGTGCATCTGTAACTCAAGATACAGCTACGGAAGAGGAAGCGACTGTGCAAGGTGAGCCACATGGGCAACTAGTTATGACCTGGTCTGGCTATGCTGGTACTAAACTGGGAATTACTCTTTTGGAATTCCAAATTTCAGCGTTGTATGCCCTGAAGTGTAGAAAGGATGCAATCCTTATACAGTCGGCGGGTAGTGGAAAATCGGTTGGTTTTCAAATTCCATCTTTAATGCAACCACCAGGAGATTACATCATTCTTGTTGTCCCGAAAATATCACTTAGAGAAGACCGTCTTCATTCCTTCAAGATCATTGACGTCAGAGCTGTATTTCTGAATGCCAATTCGTTCAAACGAGAGTACGCCAAGGCATTTGGTCTTCAAACACTTGATAAGGATCGCCCATCAGTGATTATTTTGGAGAATTTCACACAGCGTACAAGGAACTAGAAAATATCAAACGCTTTTTGCTTGCCCGATTCTGCTTCTCAGTGCGACCATGAAACCGATCACCTTAAACAAAGTGCTAAGTTGTGTTGTAAGGGCAGACGCTGTGGTGATAAAGGGCAACATCGACCGAGAAAATGTCAACATTAACTTGACACCCTACAATCCTTGCAAAGTATCTGGATGGCTAGATGTAGCGAAACAAGTTCGAGACCTTGTGAATGGCGAAAAAGCAATAGTGTACTGTTCCTACGGGAATGAACGGGACCAGCTTCATGTTTGTTTATCAGGACTTAATGTCAAATCAGTGTCGGCCGGGCATTGCACTTCTGCTGACAAAGTTGCCAACATGAAAGACGGAAAGATTGATTTGCTTGTTGCCACACCAGCATTCGGCATGGGTGGAAATGTTCCAGGTGTCCTTCATGTCATTCACATCGGTCTGCCTGCCAACTTGTCATTTTTTGTCAGAGAACTTGGGAGCTCCGGACGTGACGGCTCAAAATGTTCTGCTCATCTCTTCATCTGTGAAAAATTTGATTAAAAAAGACTTTCGTACTGGACCAAGGAAGTTTCGGACAAAGAACGTTCCGTTTGCTGTCAAGATTTCAGAAAAGTGTGTGAATTTGTTTCTGCTACCTTTGTTGGGAATTGTTTGAGGACAGATTTGCATAACTATTTCGATAACATGACCCTTTCTGAACCAAATTAGAACTCGCAAGATTTCTGAACGGGTTGTGTAGTGAAAACAAATTCCTCTAAAAACAGCTCGTTAATCATGAAAGCGGTCCTAAAATGTATTTCCATTTTAAATGGCAAAGGAATGAAATACGTTTATGAAAAAAACATAATCCAATGGATCTCTGGGACGGAAGATCAATGGCAGTGGAAGTATTTTGACAAAAGGGACTTGAAAGCTGAAGCTACGTTTGGTTTCTTATCCAACATAACGAAGGTCGATGCGTTTTGGACTGTAAAGGGAATCCTTCGCCAATGCTTTTCTCTATCATTACTGAAAATTGACTTTAAAGATTTACCCGGCAAGTTGCAATTAAAAGTTAAAATGTGGAGCATGACTGTTGCAGGACATAGCATGATTGCAGAAGAATCGGATGATCCCATTTATTTACCTGATCCCGTTAAAGTTACAGCAAAAATTCTGAAGTAAGTTTAGTTTTGAAAAACATTTTAATGCTATTTAATAACGTGAATTGATTTTTAGGTGTGAAGAACAAAGCAAAGGCCCTGACATTAACAGTAAGCCGAGGAATAGGAACGGTACGGATATTGTCAGTCAGACAGTTGGGCTAATGACGAAACCAGAAACATGGATTCCAATCACCGACAAATCCCAGTAAATAATGCTTGGTTTCAAGCATGAAACAGAGAATCTGTTTTACGTAGAAGACTATACGAATTTGAAAGGCTGCCCTAAAAACGAGGCTCCAGACTACCTTTGGACGGACATCAACCTATCAAAACGTCCCGCCTTCCTGAAAGTGACCTTTAGTTTGGGAGAGCATCTTAGTAAACATTCAGAATTTGTCCTTTTTAGGGCACATTGCAATGGAGTAAAGGTACGTTATTGTAGTATAAATATCTTAATAATGAAATAAAATTTGAAACATTTAATGATCACAGGTGTGTCGTGGTGAAAAAGACAGGCCTTGCTCATTTGCAGTCAGCAGCAGAGTGCGTCAAAATCGCTGTTTATACCACGAGAAGTCTGAACTACTACCGAGTGGAAAGTGCCACGTGATGGTTTATATTAAACCAATCAAGGAATCTGATAAACGAAGATGGCTTGGGTTTCTCTCCAAGACTGAATCAAGCGCTACACACCTTCATCCTATGCCAGTGGAATCCAAGATTGGCTCACAATTGTATCAAGACCTCGAGAACACCGTTAACCAAGATCCATCAAAAACACCGTCTCAAATTTCACTGGGATTAGGTGTAGGATACATGCCCGTTACCAAAAGTGCAGCAGCTGCCAACAAAGGCACTCTACGGCATATTATTAACAAACTAAAGAAGGATGTTACTGGTTCCAAAGCGATTGATTTGGTTAAGAATTTTGACAGACTAGTAAAAAACAGCATCGACGAAAAGGATAGTGCAGCATGCACAGTGGACGGTATGAACGAACAGGTCTTAGATAGATGCACTCCTTATCTCAGGTATACCTGTAATATAGAAAGGAAAATTTCTGATTTAATTTTTATGTTTTTTTAATTACAGGGATTTTGATTTCGACAATGCCTTCTCCACTGACGTGTTCGCCACGCCACAAATGTTGGATGTGTTTGCCGAGTCCATTTTCTTGCAAGTCGATGTCACATATCCGGGTACAAATGCATTCCCGTATATGCTTAATTTCGTGACCTACAACGATGGAACACTAGTGTTCCAAACAGTAGCACGTGTTCTTATGAACCGACTTACTGTTGCAGCTTACAAGTTTGCGTTAAAAAAAGTTTTCGATTGCGTCACCAATATTCATTCAGAATTTGAACATGGGAATAATGTAAAGGCTTTTATAGTTGATTACAGTTTGGCTCAATTCCATATCTTGATGATCAGGCGCAAGTCAATTTGTTGCTTGATGTCCTCTGTGGACCTGGCCCTCTTGAGGAAGCGTGCGATATTGTCAGCTTGAGCAAAAAGGAACTTGATGCTGACACCAAAAATTGGAATGCCGTTGCTAAATGGGTCAAATGGTGGACAAAACCCAAAGTTCTCAAAATTTTACCAAATCTTTTAAAGACATGACCGAAGCTGATTGGCAGATTTGTCCCCGGACAACCAATGCATTTGAGTCTCATAACAAATTGAGCAACGCTCGAACTACCCTTTTTTGTCAGCTTTATTAACCTTATACCGTATTGAGCAAAAATCTGCGTATGACAGCATTGCTGCCGAACTGGGAGTAGCTGTTGGGCCAACAAAAGAACATAGAAGAAGAAATAACAAAAGGAGAAAGATGTACAGATTTAGGGCCAAATCAAAAATTGTTGAACAATCAGATGCCGAGGATGAAGGAGCAGCTGGATTGGAATACCCTGGATCCCAGATTGTTGAAAATGACTTGGACGATGTGGCTCAAATTGATCAAACTCAAGGAACCGTTAACTTCAATGTTGATGACGATTACATTGGCAAAATAGTATGGGTGGACACAGTGGGTGTTCGTGGGAAACACTTTGGCTGGTGTGAATGTGTTATAGTCAGAAAATACGGAGAAAATCACATTGGGAAGTATGTTCGATGGCCGGATTACTACGTTGAAATTCCAGATCTTTTTGACGAAACTGAAGTTATGCATGTAAGTTCTATTCCACTAGCAGCTGAACCTGGACAAGTTTGAAATGTTTTATGTTTTTTTACCCTATAAACGGAGATTTGTAACTGAGAACAATATTTCCTTTTTTCAATAATTTTGTTGTTTTTACTTGCGAATTATACAAACCAAGATGTGAAAATCAAGATATGCAAATAAAGATTTAAAACAAAGTCATCTTTATACATTCTTTTATTTAAAAACAAAGTCATCTTTATACATTCTTTTAAAAAACAATAACCGGTAAAGCAAAGGTGCAGTAAGTGATGAATTCTCTAATAAACGATAGATGTAGCGAGTGTACTAGCTATTGAAAAAATGGTAGGTGCGTTAGCGAGTACAGTCGCTAGTAGACCGTAACATTAGCGATTGTATTGGCTATTGTTGAGTTTTCGGGACCTTAGGTTTAGTAGCTGTTGTTTTCGCTAATGAACGCTAGGTGTAGCGAGCATACTGGCTAATATTTTTTTGGAAGCCCTAGCGAGTGTAGTCGCTAGTGGGCCGTAGCAATAGCGAGTGCATTGGCTATTATCTTATATTAGCGAGTACACCCGCTTATAGACAGACTTATTATCAGTCTAGTGGCAAGCCAAACACTGATATTAATATAACCTTACTCGCTATTTTAGCGAAAGAGAAAAACCCCTCTCTGGGTCAATCCGCGCGGATTTGACAAATCCGATGCGCGACCAAAACTCGGATTTCGTTCAAATTGGTAATTGAATCAATAAATATGCTTAAAATTTATTGGCCAAAGGATTTTTTTTGCGCAATAAGGGAAAAAATTACAGCAAAATGAAAATTAGATTTTTTCATTTTGCCGTAACTTAGGATTTTTTCCGCGTTTTCATTTTTATTTATTTTAGACTCGTTTTTATTTCTCTATTGATTTTTGAATAAGTACGTCTTATTCAGTTTTTCACGCTCTTTTTAATGGTATTTTTTCCAAAGTTTTTAAATTGAAATACGTTATTTAACTTTTAAATGTTCGGAGTGTGTCTTACAAAAGTAGACCTGAATAGATTCGCTTCTGAGAGTTATTTGTAATTTTTGCACTAAAAAAAGAGGATATATCATAGTTAATGCTCTATTTTTTTCGCTAGGGTTAAATTCTCCATAGTGCCGATTTAATTGTTTGAAATCTCCCTATTTTGATGTAAAATATTGGCTTCGCCGGCCATTTTCACTCATCACTTTACCCTGTCTCCCCTTTTTGACCTTGACTACCCCAGGCGGTCTTGATGCAAGAACACGCAAGGAGTGGAGCCTAATTTCTTTCGCGAGTAATTTTCTGTTTCCGAACAGTACAGTGCTTCAAACATGTGGTTCGTAATCAATAATCTCAATAATTAGTTATACCTTTAAAGAACCAATTTTAGTCATGGGTGTTGCGCGGTGTTCAACTTAATACCCAATGTTATCTAACACGATATGTGAAACAAGACGACTCTGTGGTCTCAATAGATTCTATTGATGATTTCGATGCACAAATCGTGAAGTGGCGTGTAAATATGGATAATATTCCAACTATTTGTCTTCATCATATATCTGCTTACACTACACATTTTGATCGCCATGTGCAGGGTAAAAAGTGTACAAACCTGTTTAGTGTACACGATTCCAATTCCAAAATCCCCAAAGGCGTGAAAATAGTGTCAGTGGACATGTGCAAGTTATTGAAAACCAAAATGCCACAAGTTCATGTCTATCCAGGACAAAAACTATGTGTTATTTGTTACATTACATCTAGAAATCTTTCAGTTCAACGAGATGAAAATGATTTGGTCTCACAATCGTCATCGTCTGAATTTGATGATGTCGATACCGCGATGCACAACATTTTCTCAAGTGACGCTTCTTTTGATTCTCCTTCAAAAACATTAAGTATCTCTCACTCCGTTACTAGTGCCCTTCAAGTTACTCCAGTTAAACCAGATCTAAAGAAATCAAAAGAACTTCGGCTTGTTACTATTTAAAAAACCGCGGAAAAGGTGGGAAAGGCATTCGTTTTCTTACATGATCCTGTTATTGGTGAAAAAGACTTAGAAAATTGTAATGGAATAATGGATAACTCAACGAGCTGCACTTCTGAAGATTGTGAACAGCTGATGATAGATCTAAAAGAACGCTGTGCTAATCTTCAATTACTTTCTGACTACTCTGTAATTCTGTCGCTGCTAACTTTAGTTCCACATTCATGGACTCTTCAAAATACATCAAATTTTTTTAATGTACCGATTTCACAAGTCCGAAGAGCGCGAATTTTGAAAAAGGAAAAGGGAATCCTTGTGATTCCCTAAAAGTCAACTGGACGGAAAATAGGTGAGGAGGAAAAAGAGAGAGTGATGGATTTTTATTTGAGTGATAAATATTCGCGGATGCAACCTGGGATGAAGGATTTTGTTTCGGTGAAAGTGGCTCCGGGTGAGAAAAAAATTTAACTCAAAAAAAAACTTCTTCTACTAAATATAGACGAACTCTATATCAAATACAAAGAATATTGTGAAAATCAACTTTGTATGAAACCCTGTGGTAGAAAAAAAATTTTTGAACTCCGTCCAAAAAATGTGATAGAAGTTGGTGCATCAGGTGCTCAAAATGTGTGCGTGTGCGAAAAGCATGAAAACGTCAAGTTAATGGTTGATGTGATTTCGACCAACGTCGAAAAAACATTGCTGATGGACAAATTGGTGTGCGATATAAGCAACGGTGAATGTATGTTAACTCGCTGCCCAAATTGTCCTGGGAAGGAAATGTTATTGGCTCACGTAATGAGAATGGTTGATGGATTGGAAGATCAAATTAAATTTAAGCAATGGGAATCGACAGACCGAAACATTCTTCTTGAAAAAAAACTCGATAAAGTGATTTTGGTGAACAGTTTGATTGAGAAAATTTATTCTCTAACCACCCATCATTTCGTTTACAAAAAAACAGGCAAAATATGTGAAAGAACTGAAGGCTAATTTGCCTGAAAATGTCTGTATCCTACAAGGGGATTTTTCACAGAATTATAGTATGATAACCCAAAATTCTACCCAAGGATCTTTTTTGAATCCGCCGGCTCAAGCTACGTTACATACTTTCATAGCGTATGTTACTATTGATGGGAAAACAATCAATCACCCAATTGGTGTTTTTTCGGACTGTAATACCCACAACACTGTAGCTGTCCATTCCTTTCTGAAAGTTGTGATTGATTATATCAAGGAAACGCATCAGAATCTGAAAAAAATCATTCATTTCACTGACGGTGCTGCTAGTCAGTATAAAAACTATAAAAATTTCATCAATCTTCTCTATCACAAAAATGATTTTCAGTTGGATGGGGAGTGGCATTTCTTCGCCATAAGTCATGGGAAAAGTCCGTGTGACGGGATTGGAGGAACGATTAAAAGATTAGCTCGAAGAGCCAGTCTGCAAGGTGAAGCCAATATACAAACTCCGCTATCGTTATTCAATTGGTGTGAAAATCACGTTAAAAATATCAAATGTTTTTTCGTGTCATCAGAAAGTATTTCCTTAAACGAAGAGTTGTTGTCAAACAGTTTCAAAATGCCAAAAAGATACCTGGAACTCAGTCTTACCATTCTTACGTTCCCTTGGATGAAGGAACAATCGAAGCAAGAGTTTTCTAATTGAGTGATCGTTCAGAAAAATTTACTATGATTTGCCCACCTAGAAATTTGTCTAATGCAATCCTGTTTGAACAATTGGAAATTGATTCTTTTGTCGCTTGTGTGTACGAAACTGAAAACAAATGGTACTTTGCAAAAATTTTGGAACGAAGCACTGAAGATTTGGAAGTAAAGGTTCATTTTATGAAACCGTCCGGAGAAGAATACACTGAACGTGGATGCCGATTCTCTCATAAAAACGATGTTGCTCATGTTCCAATTAAAAACATGTTGTCATTAGTTCAATCGTTGAAAAAAACTTCTAATAGGGCAAGAAATTTTCATGTGGACGGAAAAGAATTAAATGAGATTTGCCAAAGATTTTTTCATTACATGCAAGATATGTTGAAATTATCTTTTGTATTTCATGTGCAAACCTGCGCTCTCTCCCTTTATTATAATCTGGCAACGTCTTATGTTCTCCCCCCTTTATTGAGAATAAGTTGTAAAAGTATCTCTCTCGCGTGTTCTTCTGTTCAGTCAAGTAATACAAAGATTTCACCCGTAGTTAAAACAGTGTAAACGAGAAAATTAAATCTCAACAAGATAACCCTTAGTTTCTCTATGAATACAATGCGAATCTAGATTTGAAATGGTTTTTTTATTTATTTAATAATTATAATCGAATGAAATCATACATTTAGGCTATATCTGTCAATATTTATTTGAAAGAAATTAGGCTCCTCCCCTTGCGTGTTCTTGCATCAAGACCGCCTGGGGTAGTCAAGGTAAAAAAGGGGAGACAGGGTAAAGGGATGAGTGAAAATGGCCGCCGAAGCCAATATTTTACATCAAAATAGGGAGATTTCAAACAATTAAATCGGCATTATGGAGAATTTAACCCTAGCGAAAAAAATAGAGCATATACTATGATATGTCCTCTTTTTTTTAGGGCAAAAATTACAAATAAATCTCAGAAGCGAATCTGTTCAGGTCTACTTTTGTAAGACACACTCTGAACATTTAAAAGTTAAATAACGTAATTAAATTTAAAATTTGGGAAAAAAAATACCATTAAAAAGAGCGTGAAAAACTGAATAAGACGTACTCATTCAAAAATCAATAGAGAAATAAAAACTAGTCTTAAATAAATAAAAATGAAAACGTGGAAAAAATCCTAAGTTACGGCAAAATGAAAAAATCTGATTTTCATTTTGCTGTAACTTTTCCCTAATTGCGCAAAAAAAAATCCTTTGGCCAATAACTTTTAAACATATTTATTGATTCACTCACCAAATTTGAACGAAATCCGAGTTTTGGTCGCGCATCGGATTTGTCAACTCTTTGATAACAAAGGAAGGTAATTATTTCCCCGTCTTCGATAGCAGGAAGGTACATGTGTTTGTTAATTTTTCAGTTTAAGGATCGTAATTTAAGCCTTCATTTCGTTTGAATCATATTCAATAAAACCCATCTACAAAGTCATTGCGATGTTTTAAAACCAAGAAATTAATAAAGTAATACGAGCGTTTGAAAGAAAAATCTAACGAATAATTTTTTACCGTAATTGAAGGCAAATCTAAGAATAGTGACTCGGGTTGTCGACATGTTGTTAAAAATTCCTCTGGATTCTACATATGCAAAATACCAGTGGTATTCACGATTTTCGAACATATATAGGAAGTAATGTGAACTTACCTTGCTTAACTTTATTGAAATTGATGAAAACGTGCTTGTCAAAATCGGGACGCATTTGTTCGTGCCAGAATTATGGCCGTATGCAAAATTTCGTGGATAACTACTCCGGGTACCCAGCTGGCAATACATCCGTCGTGCGTCCTACGTAGCTCAAACATCTTTTAACGGAAACAGATGCTGTTAGATGTTACAATTTCTCGATAGGGATTCTATCAAAATGACCTCATGTGTACTAAACTGTTCTACACCACCGATGCCGATTTTTTCTATATTTTTCTCAATAGATGGCGTTGCTGTAATAGGAATGTTAACACGGGTTTGCAACTTGGTCTCCGCGAGACAGTCTCGAAGGGTCGAGACCGTCATCGATACATCCCAGTGGGACTCCTCACCCTTTAGCCCCTCCACCCCTTCTGCTTGTGGTGTGTGAACTGTGGCGTGTGTGGAGTAGTCGGGATGCCGCCTTCATTTATTTGTTTTTCATGTTTATTTATTATTAATTATGTTTACATTTATTGTTTCTAACTTACTATTTCGTTAATAAACTATTTATACCTTTATTATATCGTTTTTCATTTTATAGCACAGGAATAAATTTAATATTGGTGTGTTTTCATTACAACTATTGTGAATTGTCATCCACGGGCAACTGGGTTGTTGCGGGTCGGAGAAAGAAAGGTTCCAAAGTCCGATTTTGGGAGAATCGGGAAAACTAGATGTCCAAAATTTTAAATAATTATAGGAATGGATAAATCTTGATAAGCTCTATCCAATTCTGCAAAATATTGCTTAGGGTGTACTAATTAGGAAAGTAAACCGCTTCGCCATTTTTCAAGTAGGTCGGTGCGGTTTAGCGGGTCAGGTACCCCCCCCTTAAAAATACGTAATATTTCAACAATTTATTGCGGGAAAACTATAGGGAAAAAATTAATAAATTTTGCAGAAATGGATAGCTCTTGGTAAGTGCTATCCATTTCTGTAAAATAGTACTATTATTTCCACAAACAAAAAAATTTTGGGCAAGTAGTTGTTTGCAAAAAGTTTTTGCGCTCTAGATATATACTACATCCAGTAGACTTAAGTAACAATATAAATTTTTTTAAAACTTTTTTGTGTATAAATATTTTTTCATAAGTTATACAGAAATGGATAGCCCTTACCAAGAGCTATCCACTTCTGTAAAATTTTTAATTTTGGTCTTATAGTTTTCTCGCAATAAATTATTGAAATTCTACTTATTATTTTGTGGGGGGGGGAGTAACCGGATACCCGCTAAACCGCACCGACCTACCTGAAAATGGCAAATTGGGTAACTCTTCCAATAAGTATTTTTTTAAGCAATATTTTTGCAAAAATGGACTGATCTTACCAAGATATATCCGTTCCTATCATTTTTTTAATTTTTTGATTTATAGTTTTCCCGATCATTACCTGATCGGGTTTTGGAACCGCCAACCCAAGTGCCTATGGCCCAATTTACACTAATTTAAGAAAACACACCGGTACTTAATTCAATGTATTATAAAAAATGAAAAAAACAAAACAATTAATATAAGTAAAAATATTGTATTTGTAAAACTTAACAAACAGCAAACAATAAATTTAAATAAAATAAATACACAAAGAAACAAACAAATTAAAGCACGAACTCCACTCCTACGGAAAACCACGCTGTGTGTATCAGGAAAATGTGGGAGCGGAAAGCAGAAATACATGGAAGGGTATAAGGGTTGAGAGAGCCAATCAGAGGGCCGGGATAGTCCCACTGGGATGTAGCGGTGACTGTCTCGACCCTTCGAGACCGTCTCGCTGAGACCAAGTTGCAGGTTTGAGGGTAGTTCAGATATGTGTTATACGTTTTCTCGTTTGTCGTGCTGCCGCTCCCTTAACAACGTTTTTGCAAAGCTGAGATAACGGCTGACTCCTTGGTCATGTTTTTGTGATTTTTGGGTTAGTTACGCAGGATTTAAATTAAACTCAATTTAGGCTTTTTAACGTCGTTAGATGGTATGGCTTTTTTGAAAAAGGTTTGATTTTGTATTGCTAGGTGGCGTTTGGCTTGAAAAAAAGAAGAAAGCAATTCTTTCATTTAAATTTGGTACCTTCATTTTGTTCATGTTCAATAATTTTTGAATATTTTTTATATATTTTTGATAGGATACCAGAATTGTCACAATTTTTTTTCTAGCCCTAGTTCTATCTGATTTATTTTTATTTAGCTATTGTTTGTGAATGGTTTGTTGGTCATCCCCTTGTAGCAGACGAATTACTGGCAGCAAACGAAATTCTTCGGCTAAAAGAGACGAGCAACTTACAAACAGAAATAAAATAAAAATAAAGTAGATAGAACTGGGGCTAGCAAAAAAATTGGGAAATGAAAAGATTAATAGGGTACCCACTGCTAGGAAGAAAAGGGGAAAATCTAAATTATAGTTATGAAAACTTAATTTTTAACGTGAAGAAGATGGTTTCTCCATAAGACGCTGCAGCCGCAGCAGACCAACTTGGACACAAATGAGATTTTCGCATTTGTGGAAAACGCGCAACGCAGGATGTTTTACTGCTCTGTGGGATAGCCTAGTTTGAAACCAAGTACCGGTTAGGTTGATCAAAAATAAAATAATAATATAAAAATAATAAATGGCCCGCGATGGCTAAATTAAGTAAAATATTTGTAGTGCCAAAACGCTATGGCGGGTTAGGTTAGGTTAGGATCGCACATTTCCGTCGTTGCCTTTGCCACTAGATGGCACCACACGAAAGACTGATTGTAAAGCAATTTTCACGTCTGACTTCCTTGTTCTTAAAATGCTAATAAAACAAATGACAAACGACAGCCGCCCTCACCATTTCTAAACCAAAAAAAATTAAAAATTAACTAACCAACCTTTCATCACGAAAAAGATACAGTAACAATAACGTAAACAATACAGTTTTACATAGATAATCGAACTGCAGGAAAATGTCACACAAAAAACGAAAACTCGCAACACAGGAGTGTCCCTAAATTCACCAACCAATCACAAACCGACTTATAAGACCGAAATTTGAATTTTGATCAAACCAAAAAATATATAAAATTTACAAAGAAACCTACAGATTTGGAAAGAAGTCTAGGACTCGTAGTTTTAGACGGTGAATAATATTTTAAAAAAATTAAAACGAAAAAGTTCCCGTTTCTCCACGCAAAAATTCTGCCCAATCCGCAGCCAATCGCCACCCGGCTGGAACCCCTAGGGAAACAATAAACAGTTTGGGGCCCATAATAACCACGGCATAGCCTTCTAGTTTACCAAGGTAAATCTCTCATGGATTAAATTTAGATTTTTCCAAAAAACGGTGATTTTGATTTTAAAAAATGATTTATTTTCGCATAAATCAAATCAAAAATCGCAAAACTTAAAAATGATTTAAATCAAAATCAAAATCATGAAAGAATCATTTAAATCGCAATAGATTTTGACAACTGTTGTGGTGGCATCGTTGTTGTTGGTGACGTTGCTGTTGGTGTTGTCGCTGATGGTGGTGGGGTAGTGGCTGTTGGTGGAGGGTCAGTTGATGGACCAGGGACAACATCTTCAAAGCCACATCTTCACTGGTAGTTGGTATTACAACACTACCAGATGAAGATGCGGCCGTAGAAAATAGTCCCTTGCCATTTGCCGTCTCTTGTAGTAATCTAGTAAAAATAGAAATGTTAATAAATTACAATAAATGATAATAAAATAGAAAAATTCCTTTGCTGGGCATTAAATTGCCTCACCAATCCATGTAACTTGGCCGTTTTGGCATCGACCCATTGATTGTTCGAGTCTGGGTAACCGGCGAATTTAACAAATTACTGGACTTTTCGCCTTCCAGATTCGGACAAAACAACTCTAGAAAAAAAAATCTTACTTAAAAATTATTTAAATATAAAACTTAACCTTAAATAACTCTTACCGTTGATCCAACAATGCCTCGACAACATAATCGGTCTCGTCCGGAGGATCTTGTTGCTCCGTTCGATGTTGTAGATCGATGTTTTGAAAACGCATCTTCAGTGTAGCAGAGTCAAAGTTCAACTGACTGTGACCTTGGTTTTTTTTTTGATTTTCCTGCTGGGGCTGAGAATTCCCTAGTTTCAAACTGCTTCATTTCGTTCTCCTTCTTCTTTTTCCTTTCCTTTTGTTTTTATATCTACACATCCCTGAAAACAAAATTAATTAATTGAATTTAACATTGTTCCATTGTCATGTTATTTTTTTATATATTTTCTTATGATAGTAGCCCCTACTATAATTTTTTAAATAACTGGACCTCCTCTATTTAGAAATAATTTGTTATAATTACATTTGAAATAATCGTTGTTCTATATTTAATTATATTAATTCTACTATACAATAAGATTTATTAATTATTGAAAAATCAGGACAAATATTAAAAGATTAAAATTAGAAAAAATTTTTTCAAACAGCAATATGTCAATAGAGTTCGAAGTTTACAAAAGGCGTTAGTCAGTAAGTCAAATCATCTATTGGAACCTAACTCGCCGGTGTTGTATGGAGGATCCTTTACTGAGATTCCAACCGACGTGACAACCTCGCGTCGGAGACACCTTAAACAAACATCATCATAATCATCATCATGATAGTCAGTAGTTATGCTAAGCGTCCTTTTTGTTGTCAGCAATTTTTTAGCTCCAGGTATTATAATTTATTCAGATATCTATTTTATCTGAGCCTTATTTATCCTTGATTTAAATTTTTTTCAACAGTCTGCCATCCGGAGCGAGTTACTTTATCTTTTACATTCGGGTAACTCCATTATGCATTTTTTAAACTCTCTTTTTCTTTACTAATGACTGTAATGAGACGAACATGGTCCAACATGTTTGTTTCAGTCAGACTCTATCTCTTTCTTCTGTAATGGAACGAACATGGCCAAACATGTTGTTTCAGTCAGACTATCTCTTTTGTTCTGTAACACAAAGAAATTTGACTCCTAGTTTCTATCTTACGTACTGGGTACTTCTTTTTAATGGAAAGGCGTAGAATATTTTGAAGGCACAAATTTCAAAGACAGATTCATTTTTGCTTTTTTTGTAGTAGTTCTTCTCTATCACTTTCATCACTGCTGCTGGCCACATCAATATAATTTCTCTTGTAACAACTTTTGTAACAACTTTTTGATGACCTTGCTTGTGGTTCAGTTTCAGCAGACTTTGCAGGTTTAGCATCTTTCCGTTCTTTTTCAATGACACAATCCTGCATTGATTGATTTTGCTGATCTATAAGCTTGTTTCTCTGTTGAAAATACTCTTCGCATTTTTGACGAACAACACGTAGTTGGTCTTGCATGATAACTATGTCCGAATGGATTTCCTAATATCCAATAGATAGCCCAAGAAAGCTGGGGTCGCTTTTCAAGGACAAATCCACTGGTGGTCCTGATTCAATCTGGGTAATTCCCCTGCAAATTCCACATTCAATGCACTCCTGATTTTGACTGAACATTATCTATGTGATGGAATATAAATAAGTGTTTATGGAACAAATAAACGTTTAAAAATACATGTACCGTACTGCATTTCAAAGACTGGAAGACTGAAAGTCTTCCAGAGTCGCTGTTAAAGGGTGCCTGACAGATAGGACACAAAGTAGAAAATGATGCGTTTTTTCTACGAACTTCTTTTTAATTTTTTTTTTTGCAAATTGTCATCGTCCATTTTAGAGATGAAAACTAAAAAATTTTAGCAGACGTGCAATCCGAACTTAGTTTCAAGTTTTTTAGCCACCCGGCTGGGTCTGCAGCCAGTTTTATAGTCTCTTTAGACTCCTTTTTCGCCATTAGGTGTCACAGTCTTTTCCGGGAGTTTCATGTGCATTTTGTTTGGTCGCAGTCGCGTTTCCTCAACGTTTCTGCTTACAGTTGGCTGAGAATATTAGTTTCTTCCAGGAATTTCACAAGTGCTTTTTGTATAACATATTGTTTAGTAGTGGGAATTGATGGGTTGATGCCGAGTGCAGTAGGGAGAGAGAAGTCAGCATTCAATTTTGCATTATTTGTTTCAATTTGTCTCTTTCAGGTTGGAAGTTTGGGCAGTGAATAATGATTTGTTCAGAAGTAAGAGAGATGTGGCATGTTCGGCATTGGGAGTCTATGGTGTCATCTATTTTAGACATGATAGGTGACAACTTGTTATGCCCATTGCGTAGTCTATGGAGTTTACGGTTGATTGGAGTTGAAAATATCAGATGCCAGGGGAGAGGGCCCATTTCTGTACGCGGTATGGCATTTATCCTGCTTGAAGAGCTTTGTATAGAGGTGAGGTTGGTTAGTGTGGCTTTGTTGATGTTTTTTTTATTTCTTGTAAGATGTCTTCTACTGAGTTGTTGCTGTAAACATTTACAAGGGAGTATGTGTGTCCAAGTTTGGCTAGGGAGTCAGCCCTTTCATTTCCCGCAATACCTACGTGGCCTGGGATCCACAATTTAATTATGCGCTTCTTAGAGTTTCCTATATCATCTTGTTTTTGCAGGATCTTGTTAATTAGAACACTTTTGGTGGATTTTGATCCTGTGGTCAATTGGAGGGCAGATAGGGTGTCACATACTGGTACGTTGTCTTGTGCTTCATAATCCTTGATAAGTGATAACATCTTATGTTATTTCTATTGCACATAGCTCCGTCGTTGTAGAGCTGCAAGCTCAGGTCAGTTTCCAAGATTCTGCCAGATGTCGTTTTGGGCACCATACACTATATCCGGATACTTCTTGTATATGATCATGGGAACCATCAGTTAAGTATACCATGCTGTACTTGGGCATGTTTTCAAGAAATTTGTCGTAGAGTGCTCTTGTTTTAGGAGGGTTCAAGATGGCTTCTTCCTTGCTGATGGCCAGTTTTTGGAATGGAAAGTGCTTGGTTTCCCATGGCGGAGGTAAGTTTCCTATTTGGTGTGCCTCTATTCTTCCCCTATCATTAGGGCATTCGTTAAAATAGTCGTTGATTAGAATCAGGCTTGGTGTGGATTGGCTTTTCCAATTTGTTCGATGGTGTTGCAAGTTAGTTTGTAGAGTTTGAGCTGGGTTATTGGTGCTGTTTGTTAGAGCTCTTACTGCAGGTGTCTTGTTGCAAGGTATTTCCGTCTGTATAGGAGTGGTTCGATCCCCAGTTCCAGCTGTAATTGTATGATGGGGATGGAGCGGAAGGCTTGAAGAATAAGGCATAGGAATTTATTTTGCGTGGTTTCCAGTTTTTTTAAGGGAGTTCGTCACAGAAATTAAAACTGGTGAGGCATAATCAAAGTCGCTTCTGACTATGGCCTTGCATCGGTTGATAAGCATAGTGATGTCTGATGGCGATCTTTGCTTGCTTAAGCATCTTAGCACCAGTCCTTTTTTTTTACGTTGGAGCACACATAGTCCGCTTGGGTGTCTCATCTTAGTTCGGAATGGAAGATCACTTCTAGGTATTTGAATTCGTTTGTTATGTTGATAATCTGGCTCTTTAGTACGAGTTTTGGGTTTTTGGGGGGTGTTACTGTCTTGAGAAGACAACTAACACACATTTGGGGACGGCGAATTTCAATCTCCACTTCTTGGCCCACATTCCTATAGCGTTCAGATGGGGTTGGAGGATCTGGAGTGCCGTGTGAATGTTCTGGGGCTCTTCATAGGGTAGCTATCTTGGGCGATTACAGAAGTGTATCTTAAAATTAGGGAAGGTTGCTACGAAGTTATCTTTCCACCACGTTTTGGGATAGGAGGATGACATCAGGTTTTATGTGATAGAGATGTGCTTGGAATTTATTTTCTTTTTCTTTATTAAGACCCCTTTCATTAAATGATTGTAATCTTCTTATTAATTTTTTTTGGCAGTCTCCTAATATATTTAAGTTTTATATAGAAACTTATAATTAGCACAGAAAGATTTGTCTTAATTAGACGAATTTAACCATACCTAGTTTATGGGGGTGCAAATGATGTCTTGAGGTAGTAAATCCACTTTGAAAATATTCATTTACCGTAGCTCTCCACGCGTCTAGTGGGGTAATACCCGTGTACCCCACGCAATTTTCCCCTTTTTCCCCTAAGGCGTAGGAGAAAATTTTACCCCAAAATTTAAAATTTCCCGAAATCTAGATGTGGGTCTACCTGGATTTGAACACGGATCAACAGATTATTTTCGCGCCGAATTTTGGGATGTTGATCTTTATAATATTGACATATAAACAGTGTTCTGTGACGTAGTGGTTTTTGCTCCCGCCCTTGACAAAACGATGCGTCATGCGTGGTTGAAATCTCATAAATAAAAATTGTAGCATTTTATCGATAAAAATGTGAAAATGGTGGTTGATGGAACATCAATTTCACGTGACTGACCGTGAGTAAACTTGATGACCTTTACGAGAAATGGAAGAAATGCAAGAACTGCGGGAGTAGAGTGGTAGAATGGTGGGGTGGTAGGTCGGAGGTGAAAGAGGGAAAGGGAATGCAAAAAAAAATCATTTTTCCCCAGGTTCCCCTGTTTGTGACAAAAGTGAACCCCGGGTAATAACCCCTCTTGAATAAGAGACATCAACAGAGGTTTCCCTATAGTTAACTAAACTAACTAGGAAATTCAGAAAAAAATCTATAATTGACTTACCTTTTAAATCACGGTGTTTAAGTTCGGCAACACGAAATATAGTCCAACTTGCTAAAAGATTCCTTCCATACGTAATCTTATTCTTAATCTTAATCTCATCTTAATCTTATACCTCCTCCTATCAAT
Organism: Daphnia magna; assembly: GCF_020631705.1. Lineage (NCBI taxonomy): Eukaryota > Metazoa > Arthropoda > Branchiopoda > Diplostraca > Daphniidae > Daphnia > Daphnia magna. The sequence continues at coordinate 6,989,258 of NC_059186.1, read as the reverse complement.
CTGTCTGAGTGTCGGCAGGCTTGGGTGTGGTGGTCAGCTTAGTGACAATCTGTTTAGCAGGCTTAATCTTAGCCGGTACAGGACGTAGAGTTTTTACGAGGGCTTCCTCCTCAAATGGCAGTAGCTCAGCTTTGCCAGGTTGGTTAAGCTCTGTTAAGCTAGGATCTTTAGTTTTCGTCCAGTTAGGGTCTGTAATATCCATAACCAGTTGTAGTAGCGTGGCCGAGGAAAGCCATAGGTATCGTCTATCTTTAGGTATCGTCCAACCGCTTGGATAGGGACGTACAATTATTGATAGTTGCTTGGTCGTGATTTCAGCGTAATGACTAACTTGGGGTTCGTTAAAGGAGTTGAGGTCCCATACTATCTTTTGGCTGCGAAGGCCGCGTAAAAGTTCAATTGGATCCATTACCTATGTAATTCCAATACTGAAGTGTTGTGGCACAAGGGTAAGGCTGGTACGTGATAGTGGAAGTCGTCTGGTTACACTAATAATTAAAACCATAGTTAAATTAACGAGGCTGAAAGAATGTCAGTAGTTTTAGAGTAAACTTACAATTGTTGGTCTCCGGGAGTATCTTAAGATCGTTCCGATGCTGTTGGTGGCTGGCTGGAGACTGAATCCAGTGGGCCGCTTGTGCATTTTATATAGCCCTACCATTGTGGGGGTGGGCCTTCGGTGTTAGCCAATCACCGGGGTTGATGCAAACCCCGGACAAGTGTCCCTATTGTTTTGCTTAAGCCTGGGTTGGTGCATACCCCGGACAATTGTACTTCTTATTATTTTGCATTGTCCGGGATTGGTACAGACCCCGGACAAGTGTATTTTCTATTATTTTGCATAGACAGGGGTTGGTGCATACCCGAGAAAAGTGTATTCTGTATTATTTTTGCACTGTCCGGAATTGGTACAGACCCCGGACAAGGGTATTTTCTATTATTTTGCATAGACAGGGGTTGGTGCATACCCCGGAAAAGTATATTCTTTATTAATTTGCTTTGTCCGGGATTGGTACAGACCTCGGACAAGTGTATTATCTATTACTTTGTATATGCTGGGGTTGATGCAAACCCCGGACAAGTGTTTTTTTCAATTATAGGTCAGGATTTGGTAAGAAATCTGGGAAAGTATTTTTTCATAAGCCGGTGTCAGTACAGACCCTGGATAAGTGCATTATTCAATTTATGAAGCACGTGACATGTTAATGTGTTAAATTATCTTTAATGTGCACGATTTGTGGCTTCAGAGCATAATTTTAAAGAAAAACGGATTTTTTTTCGAGCAGTTTACAATTTTTAAAGAGGCATAGTCCTCATTCATCTCTCATCGATCACCCTATTCACACGTACTCATCATCGCTCCCGTTTGTTTTCGTGACTGCACTCGCTTTTAATAATGGATATTTAAACAATCGATGAAGAAAGCCCCACCTGGTCTATGAAGGTAGAATTATGATTGAAGAGTGGGATACGTTCGGTTCGCCCATCTAGGTGGATCGAACGGATCTAAATTGCTATGCGCAAGGAGCTCGGGGAACCCCATGCGACTCCCTGACGTGTCGTAGCTTTAATATTCTGCGAACTGAGCTGACTTGCAAGCATATGAGAGGTCACTGCCGTGTGGCCCCCGGGGGGGCTCACAACCATCGGGCTCCCCTACCTTATGAGATACGTTATTTGAAGGTTCAGTATCATGCCCGCGTCTTTTGTGTAACCAATCTTTCTGTGGTTGGGCTTACGGCCTTTTTGGATGGGATGATTACTTTGTATCATCAGCCCCGTGCTCTGAGATGGCCAGAGTCGCAAGAGCAAGTCCTCCATGATCAGCGGGAGGCGTCCGCTAAGGCCAAGAGGGCGAAGCGTTCGGCTCGACGCCTGGAATTGCTAGAGAACCTTCTAGGGTACGCTGGTGACGGTGGACAGGGACCTGAACCGGCTTTAAAGTTGAACGAGGGTGAACCACCCGTGGAAAATGTTGCAGCGGTGCAACCCGATCAGGGTATGACTGAGAATTTGGATGAGTTTGCTGATCCAGTGGATCAGGTCCACCCGGAGAGGTGTTCGACTTAGAGACATGGGTGGACGCAGAAATACCTGCTCCCGTGTTTGTTAATATTCATGATATGCCTACTCCCATGTTTGTGGATATTAATGATATGCCTACTCCGTTGTATCAGGAGGTTGAGCCCGAGGTTCGGGGTGAGGAGGGCCCGGAAGAAATTCCGGGTCTTTTCCCGTTAGCTGATATTGATGCCTTTCTGGCAGGTCTGAACGGACAATAGATGTTGTCCCGTTTGGTCTTGTTTCTTTTCGTTTTTCAATTTATTTATAAAAAACAGAAAAAACTAACAAAAACAAAAAAACTCAAAAAATCAAAAAAAAATTATAAAATCCCCCACAAAAAAAAAAAAAAAAAACAAGAAATGTTTCCTGTTTTTTTTAATGGGAAGGCGGGGCAATACCACCAGCCTTTTGGTCGACTAGACCGAAAGCAATATCTATACTTCTACGGCTCGTTTGGGGCCAATTATTCCACATAAATATAGCGGCGAGTTATCTATGTATCAAGCCTGTGGGCATTGTTGTAGTTTCAGGTGGCTGGCTGCCAGTGATATCTTTTTCGTGTGTTTGAGAGAGATCGTGTGATTGCCTTTATGACACCAGGTGTAGCTCCTCCTAGGTCGCGCTCCCGGGGCTGTGGTGGGCAGAAACAGCCCACCACCAGGGGCTGACCTGTGGTTAGGTCTTTTTTGTTGTTTTGCTTGTATGGCACAAGATCCCATTGAGGGTTGGCTTCCAAGCGCAAGGATAAAAATTAAAATTTAGAAAATAATTGATTTTATTTTGGGTTCAGGTCTGGGCTGGCCGAAGAATGGCAAAGGATATAACAGAGTTGTGCTAGTTGTGTGTATCAATATATGATGGGTTATTTCAAGGCCCCCAGTAACCCGATGGGATGCCGGTTGAATGGGCTAATATAGAAAAAAGAAAAGGCCGTCAGACCCAAGGTGTATCCGATCACGTCTTTAGGATTTTGGTAGAGCCACAAGGGTCCCGCACAGGCTTACTCTTCTACCACAACGGTGGTCTGTCTAGCTAGGCTGAGATCTGCCCGCGTTAAGGTGATGCTGGTCAGTCAGGCTCCCGTATGGCCTCCGTTTCTGCCCTTTCGAACCAGACCAGAGTCATATCGGTCGAGTCTTGTTAAAGTTCAATTGTTTTTGCGATCTAGCTCTATACTGGACCCTGTTGAGAAAACTTTAAAAAAAAAGTTGTTCCATTTTTGCTTTTAACACTTTTGACTCAAATTTTACATAAATCGATAGAACCCGACGAGTACTATCCATTTCTGGTATTTTGTTTAATTTTAGAGCTTTATTTTAGCCGTAGTTCATCTTTGCAATTTTATGATTCATTCTGGTATTGTATATTGTATTGTATATTATTTTATATTTTATATTTTAAACTTTCAAATACATTTCGATAGATTGAATTATGGGGGAAATTATGGAGTACATTTTACAGCCATATGCTAAGCTTTACATTATATTATTTTATATTTTGTATTGTATAAGTTTTTTTTATTAAAAAGACATAAGAACCATTTGGACAAAGTTTATAAAAATCCCCTGTATTTGACAGCTACTTTTTGTTGGATACAGGTTTTTTAGCGAGAAACCACTACTACTTCACCAATATTCAAATACATGAAAAGACCTTATTAAGTATCTAGACTAGGCTGATGGATGCTTGATGCAGAGGAAGAGAATTAATATTACGGCTTGTAGGGCTAAGCTAATCTTCGAAAGTCACTTCATCGTCAGTCACATCTTCGTCGGTCACATCTTCGTCGTCTGAATCATTTTCGGACTCGACGGCTTCAGTGAATAGCGTACCATCGCCGACCTGGACTTCCTCATCTTGGTAATACCGTTCAAAGGATGAAGCACCCGCATGGAGCCGTTTCAACCGGCATACCTTGTGGGACATCATGATGATTTCACCCTTGTCGTAGATGAACGTGCTTTTTCTTTTTTCATGGCAATATGCTTTTTTAGAGCAGCAATGTCGGTCTTCTATGATTCAAGAAATTGCAACATTTCTTATTTCGATTGCTTCTGCTGTTCCATGTGCTCGATGCGTTGCCAATCCCATTCAAAAGTAATTAATTAAAAGATAGCAGTAAGTCAGGTCCAATTCAAACAAACTTCAATTTTGATTTGCGTCTGACGAGTTTGTGATTTCCATCAATATGGACAGCGCAACACTTGTTGGAGCATGCTCTGCACGATAGCTTTCGTTGCTGTTTGATATCCCTGTCTGCAAGATGAGTGACATAATAGTACAGTATCCTGCACAAAAATCCGAACACCGATTAAATTTTTTAAAGCCACCTATTGGCGGGGTAGCGGGTTTTTTGTTTATTTTAAGGGGGAGGGTAGACGGGGTGATGGGCACGACAGGGCAGGGTTGGGTAAATCTAGACATTTTAAAAATGCCTTAAGGTATTACGCTTTAAGGCAAGTTACAGGTCAGGACATTTTTGCAACCCCCAGGGTGGTGTGTTTTTTTAAACGACAGTTGGAAAATTTAGGGCTTGGGCTTGGTAATGTTGCTTACCAAAACAATTTAGCTTATGTTCCAACTGCCTGTGAATGTTAACGTCGTTGTCGATGGCGTAGGTGTCGCCTTTCTGAATGTAATTCTGGAGATCGGTGAGGTGATGAATTGTTGTGGTTGCCTTACGAGCAATTCTCGTTCATATATAAAACAAGTTTTCATCGAGCAATATGTCATTTTTTTTAATTAAAAACTTTAAAAATTATAATTCACTTCGTTCTAAAAAAATAAATATTCCCAACATGTTCGAAAGAAGAATATTATAAAGATACGAAATATTTCGCAATTCCTTATCAGGAATCGAACACTGATTTACGGCGTCGCAATAAGAGGCTCTACACATATGCCATTGGTATCGACATAATTGTGCACAGGCAGCTCTCTAATTTAGTTTGGGTAAGAAATATTACACAGCATAAATCCATTATTTCCAACTGTCGTTTAAAAAAAACACATCACCCTGGGGGTTTTAAAATGTCCTGACCTGTTACTTGCCTTAAAGCGTAATAGCTTAAGGCATAAAAAAAATCCTAGACTTACCCAACCCTGCCTTATGTGTCCATCACCCCGTCTACCCTCCCTCTTAAAGAAAAACAAACAAAAACCCTTTACCCCGCCAATAGGAGGCTTTAAAAAAATTAAATCGGTGTTCGGATTTTTGTGTAGGATACTGTACATCCTGCTGGCTCTCGAAAATGCATTGGAGATGGTGTTTTCCTGAAATTTATAAGAAGTAATTTATATAAAACAAAGAAAAGCTATATTTTACTGTTCTCTTGAAAAATACCCGTCCTGCATCAGCTGAAAATGCACCCAATGCCTTTAGAAGGCCATATTGTAACAGATTCACTGGGTTTAAGGGATGTATTTAGTCATAGACAGCTTACACGACCCACACACACAGCATTACACAGAGACAGCACTGACAGCACCAACAAGTAGTCTGAATCACTACATTGTACTGCCCCTCTGGCCGGTCATAGACGGGCTTTTGAGTCCTCTGACATCCGGCCAGAGTGGCAAAGTCCATTGACATCGCACATTTGCATCTCTTAGCATCCGGTGCTAAGCGACAAAACACATTGGCGCTACAATATTCAGAGGAACCTGGTAGGTAATTCTTGAGATGGAAATACAGCTTTAGCAATGAAGTCGTAAAGAAAATTCCAAGTGTTTTGGGATTTCCAGGCCAATATCCCGAGCCAATATAGTCCTCAAGTTCCGCGTTCATTACGCCATCACAACGGGAACACTTAAACGAAGCGCAGTGGAGATGAAATCGACCTGAAATTAAAACTGAAAAGTAACGTGAATGCGATGAGCTTTTATGATTGAGAAATACCTTCTCCCGAGATCACAGTACAGTGTTTGGTTCCAGCAACAAGTGCCAATGTACCTTTCTTTCCAAGTTTCTTGCACTTCTCAGTTCTGCATCTTACTTCCCAAATTATAATTTAAGATCCGTATTTTTTTAAAAACTGGAACAAAAACGCGCATTCCGATATATTTTTGATAAAAAAATTTTATCTAGTTATCACAGTAAGACATTTAGAAAAAGTAACTTTGATAAAACTCACTGAGCGGTCGATTTTCAACTCCATAAAACTCGTGAGTCAGCAGTGGGCGGGACTCAAACTCATTCATGAACAGCCTTCGGTCGTGGAAAGGTCTGGTTGAACGAATTTTAACATCATAGTCCGGGTAAAGGTGATTCTTGCAGTCACATGTATAGTCGGGCCGAGGCATTGACTTCTATTACAACCCGCAATCGATAAAATAACCAAGCAATGTTATTCAGTTTAATGAATAACATTAAGTTTCAATATCCGGAAATTTGCCTGGTGGGATTTACCTGAAGGTTAATGTGTACCGGGGGGTTGTCAACTCTAAAAAATTTTCGTACACCCCAATATTTTTAAGCAAAAAATACGAAAAATACAAAAAAAAAATTGAAAAATATAAATAAATATATAAAAAAATTATAAATCCGTAATAGTTATACTTAGTATATTGAAATATTGGCGCAGTTATGATCCTAACGAAAAAAGGTAAAATTGAAGAACTCTACCGTAAAATAAGGTTTAATAAGCTTTCCAACTATAACAGTTAATTGATGGCTCAGGTCAACAATAACATTACATCAAAGCTTGTCTCGTATTCATTATCGAATTTCAAAAAAAATTTCGGGTCGGGTGGTTCAGGTTTTTTGGGTAGACCAGGGCGACCCGCAAATAATTTTATTGACGAACCGTCAATGACGGTTTAGGAGTCCAAAATTTTAATAACATTCGAAATTTTTATTTGTTATTCTTTTTTTTTTTTTGTTATTTTTGTTTTATTTTGTTATTTTTGAAACGACTAACATTTCTGTTATCCCACTCACATTTTATCGAAAGTGGTAGCTATAGTGCTAAGGCAAATAGAACTTGGGGTAGAGAATCTACGGTTCTGATTTCTGAAGTTTAAGTCCCGGCGCTGATTTGCTTTTGTTTTACAATGAATTAGATTTTGGGCTTCATTTGCTGAAAAAAATGTACATTTTTAATTATTTAAGGGGTAATTAAATTTTATTTTCATAAATATTTTTCATGAAAGACATGTAAAAAAGATCTAAAAAAGTTTCACAAAATTTAGAAAATCTGGAAAAAATGAAAATATACGAAAAATACGAAAAAATACGAAAAAATATGAAAAAATGTAAAAACATGAAAAATAAAAAAAATATGAAAAATTGATAAATATGAAAAAAAAAAATTCATTTAAAAATTAATTTTTATTCATTTTTTTCAAATTCCTATACCCAAATGACGAGTCGATGATGTGTGCTTCGTGTTACAACCAGTTATGTACAAATTTACCATTATTGTCAATTACATAGCTAATATAATTTATTTTAAAACATTAGGTACCCAATGACGATCCAACTAGCACATTCGATAAACGTGTCTGTAAAGCCTGCTACAGAGGATTCTTTCCACAAACATCAAAGGCAATAAGTATTTGCAACGAAAGTTAAATTTCATATTTAGTTACTTTAGCGACAATGCATTTATTTAGCACTACGCTAAATTAACAATGGTCAAGTATCCTCCATTTTCTACACAAGGAGTGAATCATCTAGCGTTTGTTGGACGGCAATCCAGAGGGAAATCCCTCACCCAAGAAAGTTTTGCCAATTTGAAATTGTTTTCTTGTCAATGGAGATAACAGAATTTTTCAAATTTTAGTCGAGTTTAATTGACATTTTCTTTTAGTAAATTCCCATTCAGAAATACGGAAATTCAAAACTTGGTTGGATGTTTCGGTGCTATAATGGTTCAGCTTTGGCCATTTACACCGCAATGCATCAAAAATTGGACAAAAATTCAGACGGTACAACGTACTTACCAGCATTTGAATCGATTCTTCGGCTAAGTTGTTTTTACCGGCCAGGATGTGACCACATCACAATTGTTTTTTACGCATTTACTGCTTTAACAGTGAAGTCAAACAGTTTGGTTTTTTTTCTTGTAAATTAGTTAATCCCGATATTGATTATGTTTTCCATTCCAGATCACAATTCTTTTGGTTTTCAATTTCCAAAACACAAATGTCCCAATAAAAGACATTTCATTCGTCTCTTATGGCCATATGAGTAACAGGATGGGTACTGTGTTTGCCCCATTCGTGCTTGGCGAAGAGGAGCTTTTAAGCATTATCAAACAACGCCAATCAACCGATTGGATAAATTCTATTAAATTGGGTAAGTAATTTGCATGTCTTTGTTGTTCCTAATAATATTAATATTTTTCTTTTAAGCCTGTACCGCCCGAATGTTCCACCTTGGGCCGCAATCGGAAATGGCCGCAATCGAGAATGGAGAAGATGACCAGGAGGCTAGTGATGTAGATTTAAATTGATATTTTGTCTTGTCTGTGTGTATTTGTTTCATTTTTTCTCTTTCCCTTCGTCATGTTGCTATTAATTCCGCAAATTCATCTTATTTTTTTCCGTTTGCCCCATCAAACATAGTAGAGGAAATTATTATTTTCACTTCTTCACTAAGTTGATCTGAATAGCTACATTGGCAACTTCAAGTAATTTATGATGAAAGATACTTGTCTGTTTGTGTCTTTTCCTAAGTAACTGGTCTCATTTAACACGGAACAATTAGTCGGTTGGCTCACGAAACACAAACACAGCACGAAGATCACAGGCACCAGCACTGGAGTTCTTGACATGACAACCAATTCAGAAACTTTCAGTTGAGTTGAAATATATCCTAATACTCCAGCAGCTACGAATGAATCCGGTTTTTTTAAGCCCTGTTAGGCGAGATCGCTGCCTCCTAATGCAACGTCAGAAACTTAACTGAAGTTCAGTTCGACGTGCAAGTTGCTTTAAAAAATATGCAAAATCGACTGGTGATAAGTAATCTGTTCAAGGTGCTCAATCTGCGTAAAAAAGACATTTGTCCAATACGAAGAATAACAGTGAATGTCAAAGGCCAAAGCAAGACGTTTTCCGAAAACGTACAGCGTGTATGCAAATTACTTTATACTGACTGGCAAGTTTCCTTTTTTTTTCTTTCTTTATTTATTTATTTTCACCTATCTTATTTCAACTGCCTTGGCGCAAACTTAGTGCAAAATCTTTTTTTTTTTATGGCTGTAGCCAGTAGCCAGACATTGCTAACCGTAAAGCAATATCTATTACGAATTCAGCTGCGGGTTCAACACTCCCTACAATTTTGGCATCGATATAGCTAAGTTTTTGTGAACATGCCGAAAATTCCCCGACAATAAAGAAAATCTACTCCGGTTGCCCTTTTAGAGGCAAAATGCCATTTTAAAAACAAGTAAAAAAAAACGGATTGGCAGCATGTACCATAACAAATTGTTATGTGATGACCTCGCCATGTCGGTATGATGAATCTAGTTTCATTGCAACGCTTATATTTGCATATACTCTTATAGTCTACATAAGGCTCATGCGAACTAAGGGCGTGGGATAGTAGCCAATGATGAGTAAATGCGTACACGGTTAACGAACAAATGGTAGATCATAAAATAACAAACAAAAAAATCCCAACTGTTTGCAACCGCAGCAACCGCTAAGCAGACTTTTTACGAGCGGATGCAACCCTATCGGTTGTCCATCGATATTAGGGAGGGTCTGAGACAGCATAGATCTATTCACGTTAATCGTGCTATAGGATTTCCCTTCCCCGTACAAGCCTGATAAAAATTCCAACACCAGTGCTAGAGATATCGACAAGGGATTTTAACCCCGTCGAAAGCACCAATCTGCCCAATTTCTCCAGGCCGATTCATAAGTTGAAAGCGTGGTGGTGCGGTTTCTGGCCAACAATAGGTTGACCAGTGGTTCCGAAAAACCCTCCCGTTGGAAATGTCACCTGATAATTTCCAGGCGGCTAACTGTAACGTTCCGATTTGGAGCAGAGGGTGCTGCTCGTTTCTCGCCGACGAGAGTAGTTTCGGAGATTTCGGGAGGAGATACGGGACGTCTCACGTAAGCTCAAGTAGCACCGGGAACCAAGGCTGTGCTGGCCAGACTGGACAAATCATGACTAGGTTAGCTTTCTCCCTCCTGATCTTTTCAAGACACTTAGATATCAATGAAAAGGGGGGAAATGCGTAGCCAAACCTCCCTCGCCAATTTATTGAAAATGCGTTGACTGCCTTTGCTTTCGGTTGCGGACGCCATGAAACGAAGGATGGCAACTGAGCGTTCCAATGTGAACTAAAAAGATCGATTTTCGTACGCCATATCCCGTTTAAGGTTCGGAACACTGGCCGATCCAGCATCCAGTCACTCGCATCGTCATCCGCCTTTGACTCGCTATCTGCTTCTACATTTAGCACCCCCGCTAAGTGGACTGCCTCAATGGAAAGCTTTCGCTGTTCGCAAAATTCTGTCAACGCGTTAGCCACCGATGTCAACTGAATTGACTTTGTGCCTCCCCCTTTGTTAATATAACAAACTGCGGTAGAGTTATCAAGAAATGTGCGTATGGAGAGGCCTATCGCGTCTTTTGCGGAAGATTGCACAGCGTATAGAGCCCCGATGAGCTCCAGACTGTTGATATGCATGCCTGCCTGCTCCGCTGTTCACGGTCCGCGTGTAGATACCCCGTTACAAATTGCTTCCCAGCCGGAAAGCGATGCATCCCAATAAATTTCAATATCTGGGATTTTAGGATAAAAGTCTTTGCCGTTTACTTTTTCTAAATTCTTCACCCACCATTCCAGGTCCACTTTTGCATCTTCCAGGATCGTACATCCCTCGTTTAGGTTACCACCTGATCTTTTAGACTCTGTTATGTAAGAGCGCTGCATACTTCTATAGTGGGATTGCGCAAAGGGAATGGTCGGGATCGCCCACGTAAAGTTTCCCAAAATTGAAGCTAGATTGCGTAAAGTCACTTTGCCCACTGCCAAAGCCTCCATGCACATCTTTTTTACTTCATGCACCTTGTTGGTGGGTAACGAGAAAGACAGTCTAGTCGAGTTGACAATCATACCCAAATACTCGATAACCTGTGTTGGTATGATGACGGATTTTTCCCAATTAATCAAAAAACCCAATTGATGCAATATATCCAGTATGGTTTTCAAGTCTGTTTTAGCCCCTTCCTCTGTCTGGTTCATTATCAGAAAATCGTCAAGGCAAATGACCAAACGAATACCTTGTTTTCGCAAAAAAGGCAGCCACTACCCTTAACCTTTTCGTAAATATTCTGGGGGCCGGGGAAAGTCCAAATGCCATGCAACAAAACTGGAAAATGCGTCTTCCCCATTGAAAACGCAAGTACTTTTGTTGGGAGGGGTGGACAGGTACCGATAGATAGGCGTCCTTGAGGTCTAGCTTAATGAACCAATCCCCTTTTCTGACCAAAAAACGAACGGTCTCTGAATTTTCCATTTTGAAGTGTTCATAGTTAATGAACTTGTTTAGGGTTTTTAAATTAACGATCGGTCTATATCCACCCGATTTTTTAGGTATGCAAAAGAATGAACAAACAAACCCGGTCGTCCCGTCTATTATCTCGGTTACTGCTCTCTTTTCTATTAGACTGGAAATTTCTGCCTGGCAAATTTTTCGCATTTCCTCTGACATTGTCACCTCGGGGGGAAAAGCGCGCTGAAAAGGCTGAGACAAGAAATTTATTTTCAGCCCGTTGTAAACTATATCTAAAATCCACTGGTCATCCGTGATCCTTTCCCACTGGTTCGAAAAAGATTTCAGTCTAGCTCCCACTTTAATGTCTACCGGTTGAAAAGGGAGATGGACGTATTGACTTACATGAGACGAAAAAATGTACCTTCTTTGGTTGGCATATCCGCGGACTCGCCCGCCTCTGGAATTGCCCACACTTCTCCGACTCCTAGGCCTACCACGTTCGGCCTGCTGACGGTCAACGTGTTGGTCTTGGCGGAGTGGAGCATCCATAGAGGATCCGCGTCTTGTCGACCGGAACGGATTCCTCTTACCGCGGGTCAAGCTAGCTGCTGCTTGATCCCGCTTGGCCAGAATTTCATTCTGATGCGCCTCTTTCAGCATGCGCTCCAGAAATTCGCCCGTGAAAAGGAGCTCGCGAGCCTCCTTGTTGGACGTCAAGCCAATATCCTCCTTCAGAAGGTAGTCGACTCTTGGATCCATGCTGCCGATTACAGCTTCCCGTCGCTTCTTGGATATGTGAGCAAAGGCCCTACCCCACTGCTGCAGGGCGGCCTGGAGAGAATGACGGAACTGGATTTCCACCGGCGAATCTGCCGTCTTCTCACAAAGTCTTGTGTATAAGTCAATTAATGGTGGACCGATGTCCATGACTTTGAGCTGCTTCCGGATAAACTCTTCCTCCCTTGCGCTCACCATTTTAAATACATTTTTCTGTTTGGCTCGACGACTCATCCAGCCGTCGAGCTTAGGCGGCCGTAAGCGAAAAGCCCTCTTCTTCAAACGTAAGCGAGAATTCCTTTGACGTCTGTTTAGACTGTTCTGTCGACACGCCGACTGCCAGAAGTGACGCGATTTCTTTGCAAATTGCCGTCGAAACTACTGGGCACTGAGGAAGAGATTGGCTTGCTTGATCGCCAGCTGTTTCATGCTCTACGCTGGGACGACCTATGTCTGGGTGGATTCGTTCCCTGGCGGGCCCCTGTTTCACTTGCTTGCTGCCTGCCGCTGGATTCCGCTTTACGCCCTGACGGCCTGCCACTCCATCCTCTGACTCGTTTTCCTCATCGAGTGGTTGCAAATTCCCTTTCGGCGGAAGCCACGAACGCCTACGATCCAGTTCACACTCCTCCTCACACCACTCTTCTAACACTTCGTACTCATTCCACTCGTCTCCGTTGTAAAAATCCTCCTGACCGAAACCACTATGAGTCGGGTAAGAACGGGGGTCGTGATCGAACTGCTCACTATAAGGGCCCCGGTAAACTTCTTGTCGATGACAAGGATAGTCAGGGTAATCACTTTGATCGTAATAGCGATCCAATCTAGCCGGCGGTTCGTAAAGTCTCGGTCTTCTCAAAGGTGATCTATCCCGAAAAACACGTTTCGCGGCTTTGCTGCGCTTCTGAGAAAAAACGATCGCGATTGTCACCGGAAAAACGAGGCCTATGCCTACTCTCGTAAACCACAGGAATTTGGTCGTCAAAGAAAAAATCCACTCGAGAATCTACGGATTCTGCACGTGGGCCTGCTTGGCCACCACGAAAAAAATTTGACGACATTCTCTGTCAATAGCTAGAAAAAGTCTGAAGTGTAAGGGGCGTTGCAAGGGGTGAGTTAAGCAAAATACTTTAAAAAAGCTACAAATACATCGTCTACACCCTTAGGGTCGAAAGTAAGTTACTTTCGTTATATAATTAATAAATATTGATTCTCGAATGATTCATTCGGCTTTCAGCAGATTGCCGCATAGTAAATAATGCAATAAAAGTATAGATCTCTAAACGAGACGAAAATGGAAACGAAGATTAGCGCCGATGCATCTTCAATATTGGTACTGGATCACAGGTAAACACTTAAAATCACACGGCTGACGGCAAGCGGTAAATGATTGGATCGTACAGAATAACGTTGTTGTCTGTGGCCCATAAAAAATCAAAGTGATTATACAAGGCATGGTCTACTCGTATCGATTCTTTCAAGTTCCCCAGTTTATCAGCAAGCCATGCCACGTCCTGCGGGAAAAGGCGAATATAAATGTAAATTAGCGTTCATATTTTATTCGAAAATAGAAATTCTACTGATAGCAAATACCTGAGGGACGGTGAGCAGATCGTTTTCTCTAGAAGATGATAATAGAGAATTATTGGAATTCACGGAACAGTTTACGACCAATAAAAAAACGAATACCCATAGAAAATGTAGACGGGACACGTGACTTTACTCAAATCGTACGGTGGCGGCGTCAGTCGCCCGCCGTACTTCTGCAGGTTACGTAGCCAACCGTAATTGTAAGGTATGAAAGTTTGACCTTAACATATGCGGAGGAAAAAAATGCTTAATTAATTTTTAGTCACACTACATGTTATTACGTAATTTTTTCTCTCACGTGCCTGAGTTGTAATTTTGGGCAAATTGCTCCGCCGTGCGAACTGAAGTTCCTGCGGGGACATGACTGTCCATAACAGGCCACAATTCCTATATTTAAAGCACATTTTTATGTGTAGACTATTTATTCTAATTTTTTAAAAGCTGGGCCTAGTTTTACCGGAGAAATATTGTGCAGATCATCGTCTACCACTGCAAAGACTATGTTTCGGCAAAAAAAAGTTATGTGGTGGTCTTCTTCCCGACAAAACCTGTGCTGAAGCCTCGGGATCAAATCATCCGTCGTCATAAAAACGCGCGTTTGAAATAGCCTCAGGAGAAACTAACATAATAAAAAAGGGGGGGGGGAAACAAATTATAATCAAGAACTGTGGACTACTTTACGGAAAATTGAGTACAAACTTCAAGTGGCGTAACAAAGGGCGCAAAATAGCGGATGGGACTCTTCATGTTGGCTAAACTCGTGGCCGGCGCCAATGCCATCATCACTTCTATTTTCTCGTTAAGCTCCGGGTGATTGATCATGGCAACGAAAAATATGGCACAACCCATCGAATGCCTTGTTCCGTTACGCCAGCAATTCATGAACGTGACAATTATAAATAAAATAACTCGATGAAATTGAAATGCGAACGGCAGAGTTACCCAATATAGCTTAGTTTCGTTTTTCCCGTCTTTGTCAAAATGTAGTTTATCTCTGACGGAATGTCGAATTTTCCCATTTCGTCCCACCTGTTGATGTGAAGCAAAATGCGTTAAAATTACCTGTCAATCAATGCATACTGATTGAAGTTTCAATATACGAAAATCTCCAGTAGGCTTCGCCTGATGGGTTGAGACTGGTATGTTTACGTGAATAAATATTCCCCCTTGCATTGCCTAATAAAACATTTCTGGTGAATACATATGAAATAGACGTATGGGTAGAACAAAATTGATGATTTACCAAGCCATACATCGAACCCTAAATCCGCTAAACGAAACGCTGTACATTGTTAAAAATCGATTATTTTTACCTGTTTTTTTACTTCATATATACAGAACAGGATAGAGTGATTTACCTAGTGATCGATCAGATGGACTGATCACCCAATCAGCGCTGCTGCTAGCAAAACCGTGCTGCAGGAAAACTGGTTTACCGGGCGGGACATTCGAATTTGCCTGTTGTCCCTTACCATGTGGTATTCTATGGACCTCAAGAATATAGCCGTCATCGGTAACTATGGTGTGAACTTCCACCGGATATCCTCGACTAGAGATGATTTCAATCTAGCAGAACAGGAGTCATAGCAAAAGCAGCATGATATACGGAAACTATTAAAAAAGCTTCCTCAAAATTTAAATAGGTCCTTAAAATAATGCATTTTTCGTTTTTACGATAACAGTCTTTAAATAAAACAAGGTTGCCTTAGTTTTGCGTTACATGCAATCTCCGAATATATATTTTTTTGCAAGTCACGTAGTGATGGGCAATTTGTTCCTTGGCTACCACAAAAAAACCCACACCATTATTTGGTAACTGTAATAGGCAAAACAAATATTTGAAAACTGAATAGGGGAAAAAAAAATTCCTTCCTTCCGGTTATTTACCCTTTTTTTCTACTTACCGTTGGACGATTCAAATGTATTATATGGACACGGATGGGCTTAACTTATTAACAAAACAACATGGAACAAGGGACTGACCGCATTTACTTATGGTTAATCCTACTGATATGCTGCCACGCTTTTCACATGACTCTATCACGAAGATTACCATAGCACGCATGAGAAACGACCTGAAAAGAAAGACGTAACCAGGAGCGAGACTGTGAATAGAAATGTGCCGAGTCAGCATGAAGAGCCTCGCTGGTTTGAGTCGTTCCCGTTCTCGATTATCGCGTTCTACTTTTGCCTATGCTTTGACCAATTTTGGAATAACTGCTGATGGTATCAAGTCTAAAAGCATACTGTAGCATGGAACTTAGTTCATTATGTCTTTGTTTTTGGGAACAGCAAATGTAAGCACAAATATTTTTTGCTGGTAATACTAAAAAAAAACTATTAATGCGGCTAAATAACATTACGAATGTAAAGTTTAACTCACTGCAGTCATGGAAGATTCAGGATTAGTATGTCGAGTATCATATTTAGGTATAGTCACCATTTTAGGCCACAGATTTTTCAAGTTCACGAACGATCGCCATTTGATTTTGCTAGTCAAAGCGGTCGTTAATTTACCTTCACTTTTTGTCGTTACCACTACAATAAAGACGAGAAGCCGAACGAGATCTGTCCGGAGCAACAAAACCATCACTATCGAAACAGAAAACAAAATTAACGGAATGAAAATAGAATTTGGAACCACACTGAAAGAATAACAGTCGTTCTGGTAGACTGGCATTGGAAGACTGCAGCAAACACACTCGTTTAGATGGCTACTAACCGCGTATGGGACAGTCGAGCGGTTAAGCGTACCTTCGGGGTATTTTACCATGGACCTTGCTACTTCTATTCTAGCGTGTGTTTCTTACGTCTGACAAACTAAGAGATACAATCCCCTCTGCACAGTTATGCTTCCCAAAGACCTAGAAACCTGGGAAAATTGCTTTGAAGTGGCTTATCTTAATGTTCGTATAAGGCCCTACACAAGAACCCTGCCAAGTAACAAGCCGGAAGTTCTTTTACCGAAGTCTAAAGAAATGGCGCTTGAGAATCATCGGGATTGTAAAAGCCAAAAATATTCGGTCATAAATAGATACCCTACAGGTATGGACAAAAGTGAATGCTAATTGTCTAAGTTGGTTCCATCGGTTCACAGGGGCCGCGCGAACGTACGGACAATAGTCTAATCGTAGTAAATAAATCCGTTTGAAAGAAATTTATGTTACCGGTTGAAAGCGTTATTTTTTTTATATTTGATTTTGTTCGGTTGTTTTATGTTTTTTGTTTTTTGTTTTTTGTTTTTTGTTTTTTTTTAATTAGTTGAAAAATCCTGTTGGTTAATTAAGGCTTAAGAAGCTTTTGGAAGAAGTGGAATAAACTTGTCGTATACAAGTCGTTTGGCATCCGTGGAAAATAGAAAATTGACGTGATTCCACTCTGAATCTTCTATTCGAGTAGAAGACTTTAAGTTTCCCAATTTCGAAGCCAACCAAGCGACATCCTGTCCGGAAAAAAAAAGAAAAAGAGCTAATCGAATAGAAAAATAACTTAAAGAATTGTTTCAAAATTCTAACAAACCCCTGGAGCAACAGCCTGGTTACGAAAAAAAAAAACAGTAACTTTAGTAATATGACGAACATTTTTTAACTGAACAAATGTCAGTACTTTATCGCTTTCTCCCCAGAAAATATAGACAGGAGCCGTGACTTTGGACAACTCGTAATCAGGAGGAGTTGGCTGTCCATAACGTAACTGATTTTCTGAAGGACCAAAATCATATCTTTGAAATGTCTGACCTACAGATGCATTGCTACAATTTAATTCAAATCATTAAATAGTAATTTGCACAAGGAAGAAGCTTACCAGCGTTGAAATTCTGAGCAAAATGAGCTGCTGTTCTCACTGAAGTTCCTGCTGGGTTGTGGCCGTCAATCACTGGCAGAATATTCTTTAAAAAATATATATGGTACACATATTTAGTAAAATGTCGACCATGTCGAGCACATCGCAGTTGCAGCAAATTCCAGTAATGAAAGCAGAGCTTAGAAATCGAGAGGGAAAACTGTTGAACATGTAAACTTTATAATTACCACATCGATGCCACGATAGTTATCACCAGTTGTGCTGAATATGGTGTTTCGGCAGACGGAGTAACGCAGGATTAAATTAGGACCGCAGAAGGTCTTCCGGAAACTGTTGGACGGAGAATCTACTGGTTCGTAGATACGTATCCCCAAAACCCGGTAAAATGTCTAATTAAATGACAATCTTAATTAAAGATTCCACCCTGAAGCAATAGATGGGCAGCCCAAACATATTTAGATTTCTTATACGTATACCACCAACTGGTTCACGAATCGCGCTTGGTAACGAATGCTAGTCTGAGCCTCGGCCAAAGATGCTGCGGGTGCCAAAGCGATCATTACGTCTATTTTGGCATTGAACTCGGGACGTAGGGACATGCAAATGAGGAATACGGCACATCCCATTGAATGACCTTTCAAAAGAAAAAGTACGCACACATGAAAGGCACAAGTAGGAAAAATGTTTAGAGATTTCGTACCGATATAGCTCATCGTTCTGCGCCCGGTCTTATCAAGCACAAAATTGATAACGGCAGGAATGTCGTACTTTCCCATTTCATCGAATCTTTTTTGACAAATGGTTAAGAAGTAAATAAATGTTAGACCTACATCTCACTTATTTCTAGACGAAACCTAATTGATGTTTACTTACGAAAAATCCCAGTAAGCGTCTTCCGAGGTGTCCAAACTGACATGCGCGCGCGAATAGGTATTGCCTCGAATATTGCCGAGCCACACGTCGTATAAGCCAGTGTCAGCCAAGATATAGGCTAAGATTGGCGGCATAATAAAGAACAAAAAGCGACGTGAGGAACCAATGACACTTACCCAATGCTTTGTCATTTGAGTTAATAATCCACACATTGTCACTGTTGAGAAATCCGTGTTGGAGATAGACGGGCTGTCTCTTAACACTTGGATCGGGTGATTGACCTTTGCCATAGGGAATTCGATGAAGTTCGAGAATATAGCCGTCTTCGGTTGTCACTTTATAGACTTCGACGGAGTAGCCTCTACTACGAATTATTTCAACCTGGAAAACAATTTGTTTCGTGCCTATTGTGTAATTGTTGTGCAATCAGTAATTAAAATACAAAAGCGATTTTGATACTAACTGTACCATTAACAAAACAAAACAAAAATCAGCCAACATAAGCAAATATTGGAGAGTATAACTCTACTCGACTATACTAGCCTGCACAGTAAAATACACGCAAAATCAATATATTATTAGATTCGCCATGTACAATTTGTTTTTTTGGCAATTACCTTGAAAAGCGCAACCAAAACAAAATTTTAAAATGGGATTTTAACGAACCTACCGTAGTCATCCGTGCTTCCTCGAGACTTTGACCGCTTGCAGAAAAATGTTGGCTACTGGGATTAGCGGAAGACAATTGTCTTGGGCTAACTGTGCACAAAAACATTTTGATACTAACAATCACCCGAAAAATGTTTTAACATTATCCTATGGCCGGAAAGCTAATTACCGATATCAACACCTACAGCCTTGGCTCCATTTCGGAGAATTTGGTTCGATTGTGGTGATGGTATAGCCGCAATTAAGGACCAGCAAATGTGTCCAATAATGCAATAAAACGTAACCGATGAACATTTCATTGCAAGGCTAATAACTAGACCAAGCTGATCGTGGAAATCGAGGCTGAAAACAAAACATAAATGAATCAGAGAACTGCAGTACGCTTGTCCCGTTCACGATAGTTTTCCACGTAGCGAAATTCCATTTGGTTTTTAACGGTAAAGCGTCTACGTCATTTTTCTTCTGAAGATCTTTCACAAAAAAAGGGTCAAAAGCAAACAGCCTGTCAAATACCACAACTTTTAGATCTATCGTGTATCTTACCTACTATTGTCAACAACAAAAAACTATCACATAATACAAGCTAACTTAAAAAAAAAATGCACTGGCATTACCGATAGGAACGCACAAATTGCTGGAAAATACGTACTTTTTACTAGCAGACAATTTGATTTGCCCGCAAGACGGGAAAACATCCGATCCCGTTGAAGGCTTGGTGAAAACTGGTTGCGAACTGCGTGATGCATCACGGTCTACGTGTGTATGTGTGTGTAGATACAAATGCCATATAAGTTGTGCTATTTTTATCAATCCAAGTTTTTCGACAACTAGAACTGCCCTTGATTTGGATCGGAGAAACATTTGGTTGATAGGGTTTCTTTGTTTTCGAATTGGTGCCACCGTTAGCAGGTAATTGACAACCATGTTCATAAATGTAATATTGCACTACG
This sequence comes from Daphnia magna, assembly GCF_020631705.1. Lineage (NCBI taxonomy): Eukaryota > Metazoa > Arthropoda > Branchiopoda > Diplostraca > Daphniidae > Daphnia > Daphnia magna. The sequence continues at coordinate 6,969,072 of NC_059186.1, read as the reverse complement.
AATTATTCGATTGTGACCGCAACGCAAATTCATTTGGCCATATTAAATAACTAATATCTCCATTTCAAAGCTTCACTTGACGATGGTGATCGGAAGTAGCCTATTTACAAAAGGAAGAGAAAAAAGAATAATTCATTTTGAAGTGGATTAACTCAAATATGATCTGAAACAACTAGCAGAGATTGAGGAAAATATATTGACTTTTTAATTTCAGGTGCAACATGGAAGAATCCATTATTGATTCAAAAGACTTTGATCTTTTTTCTTTTCGACAACCGTTATTTTGAAGACCGGACGCGGGTAATTCCCTCTCAGATAGGCTACACAGGGAAAGGCTTCAGGCAGCTGACGTCTTAGCACGAAAAGATTATTTTCTACATTTTTTGTAAGTTGCAACCCTGAAATTTTTAAAAACTTTACGTATTTTTCTCATAATCTAACAGTGTCAAGCAACGTGGTGTGGTGTGTCAAGAGCGTAGCAGCCTGAACCTTATTCTTAGGAAAGGGAAGCGCATAAGACATAAAACTATATCAGTGCTATTGTAGTAGGTCGGCGTTTTTTATCATGTATTTTTACACAATATAATGCTTTATTCCGTTTTTGAATTACCCACTCATTCGTTAGAGCACGAAATAAAAGAATTATTTTATTTAGAGTAGCATTATTAAATGGTTACGTTTGGCTACCAACAGCTAGTTATCCGTAAGTCAAATAACGAGGTTTATAAGAATCTCCAGCTCCATAGTTGACATGCTCAGAATCTTCGGCATCTCTTATATTTCCACCAAACATACATTCTTCGTAAGATGGCGGAGCTATTAAAAGCAAGAAATCGCACTCGTTAAAAAATCTATCTATCGCTGTCTCATAATAGTTAATGCTTATTTACGAAGATCTGGGTATGCATCTGTGCCCGGGATACTGCGGCCAGGATTAGCTGTGGCCGAAGAATTTCCATACCGTACATGTGTAGCTGAAATCTTGTTATCATGCTGAAAATTAGCAAAGGAGCTACGCAACGGAACGTTCCCGATTAGAAGGTCATGAGAAACCTTCAAGTTGCCCTTAAGCGACCCGGGGTTTACAGAAAACTGTACAGGATACGGAAATAAAATCAATCATAGTAACATTTTCGTAACAAGTAAGATGCTTACCATAAGTACATAAGCGACATCGATGATACGGCAGAAGTTTAATCCCGAAGAGACAACCGGAGGAACAATAATAGGATAGTTTTCCCACAACTCAACGGATTTAAATTTTCCTCGTACGAATTCGTGGATGACACGCTCATGGCGTTCCGTAGCCCCCGTAGCATGAAAATTTGTGCGCTAAAAAGAAAGACAAAAAAGTAATGACTGCTGCCGTCGTATTTTGATAAATCAACGAAATAAACTGTAAGTTTATCTTATATTATAAACAGTTTTTATTTCACCTCAATTATCTGAATCTTTGAACCGTGCATTCGCTTCCTGGTCAGGTGCTCCACTTCTGCGTTAAACTTCATTTTCTCTCCTGGAACGTATCCTGCACGGTCCAGCCAGAATTTCGCTGTGATTGGATTCGATGTAAAACCAAGAATTCTTAGTGTTTTGAAACCAGACGCTTGTATGGGTACCTTTTGGTGAATGATAAGATAAATGAACAAAATTGGTAAATGCCTCTAGAAAATATTTACGCTCGCTTCCGGAATTGCGTTGAGATCCGTGATTGAGTTGACGGTGATTGGGATCTTGCATTCATGGTTCCATTTTAAACGACGCTCATAAACAGCTCGAATGGTGTAACGAACGCTACCGTGGGCTCCTTCGAATGAAGAAGGGATCTGTTGTGGAAGAACAAATGAAAATGGAAACTGGTGTTTTCCTTTATTCAGCACCTGACCATTTCCTGCTTCCGGGCAATGCAAAATTGCAAACGAAGCTTAGAAATTTATTCCAATTTTACGCACAATAAAACTTCCACTTAATTACCTGTGCTGATCGTTACTCGGTGATGGAAGTAATTTTCCTTGGATGAATAGTGGACCGTTTTGTTTATAACGTCCGTGTGTGATCGCCCATTTCGATAAACGGTTCTCATTTCTTTCTCCGTTCTTGAGAAAGACACTTGCGCAAGGCCGCAACACTCGATGTAAATACCTAATAGTTTGGGACATAACTGCAGGTAAAGCATAATATTTTTTTATATAGTCGAAGAGTTACCTTTCACATTCTTGGATTCACTGTTCCAAACGTGTACATATCCTGTAATTTCTTGTCCAGGAAAGTAGACAATTACGTCATTGTCTAAACTGATTAAAAACTTGTCCAATACCATAGCTTACCGACTTGCAGCAATGAACTTTACGAAGTGATTTTGATAACTGACCGCGTATGATAAAAGCGCCATGTCAATTGTGATAGTGTGCCCTTATATCTTATCGCTAAGACGACTGATATTGAACAACAAAATTTACTGCAAAATATTACTAGAAATTCCGAGAAATTCCTCAATTTTTTCAAAACCGTACCGCGGTTTTAACCAAGTGGTATTTTCACAACACCAAAATTTGAGAAGAATAATTTTGTGTCTAAGCATAGGTATCCCAGATTTTCAGGAAGCGCTTGAAAGATGAGATCCTGCGACGAATTAATATCAGTTTCCCGAAAAAAACGCTTCTACCGTCATAGACTTCAACATATAATAATGTTAACTCGTCACAGATTAACTGTAACACTGTATTGGGAGCCTCTCCGCTTGATCCCTAAATCCTATGTCATCCATAGACACCTTGAAGCGAGAGCTCGCCGAGTGTGATAACCAGGGATGGTTTCGTTCACTACAAAAGCCTTCATCATCTCCCAATTGCCCTTGTCCAGACCTGCCTGTTCCCTGTTCATCCTGATCCCGGATAACGGTGGGGCTAAATCTTGACTGCTACCCAGGTTACGTTGAGCCGCACCCGTTGTCGGAAATTCCGACGAGTGAGACCCAAAGACCACAAACGGACACAGGGGAACAAGGAGGATGTGAACGGCGAAGATCAAGTGAACAACCGTAGAAGGGAAGCGGGGACTCAGTGGCCCACTCCAAAGAAGAAGAAGCCGATAGGATGAAAGTAGAAGACCGTTGTACGGGAAGAGAAATATGTAGCCGGGTAAAGAAGGTCGGAGACGGTTAGAATAAGATTAAAACTACCGGACAGCTTTTACATATATATGGAGACACCTGTTGAGACCAAAACAAACGACGTAGGGTTTGAACCAAAACCAGACGGAAGGAGGTAATTGCAAACCATATTTATAAATGTAATATTGCGCTACGAATTATTCGACGGTAACCGCAACGCAAACTCATTTGGCCGTATTAAATTACTAATACATCCATTTTAAGGCTTCACTTGACTGATGGTGATGGGAAACATTTACAAAAGGAAGAGACAAAAAAAATTATTCATTTTGAAGTGGATTAACGCAAATATGATCTAAAACAACTAACAGAGATTGAGGCAAATATCTTGACTTTTTAATTCATGTGCAACGTGGAAGAATCTATTATTTATTCAAAAGACTTAGATCTTTTTTCTTTTCGACAACCGTTATTTTGATGATCGGTCGGGTAATTCCCTCTCAGATAGGCTACACAAGGACAGGCTTCAGGCAACTGACGTCTTAGCACGAAAAGATTATTTTCTACATTTTTTGTAAGTTGGAACCCTGAAATTTTAAAAAACTTAACGTATTTTTCTCATAATCTAACAGTGTCAAGCAACGTGGTGTGGTGTGTCAAGAGCGTAGCAGCCTGAACCTTATTCTTAGGAAAGGGAAGCGCATAAGACATAAAACTATATCAGTTCTATTGTAGTAGGTCGGCGTTTTTTATCATGTATTTTTACACAATATAATGCTTTATTCCGTTTTTGAATTACCCACTCATTCGTTAGAGCACGAAATAAAAGAATTATTTTATTTAGAGTAGCATTATTAAATGGTTACGTTTGGCTACCAACAGCTAGTTATCCGTAAGTCAAATAACGAGGTTTATAAGAATCTCCAGCTCCATAGTTGACATGCTCAGAATCTTCGGCATCTCTTATATTTCCACCAAACATACATTCTTCGTAAGATGGCGGAGCTATTAAAAGCAAGAAATCGCACTCGTTAAAAAATCTATCTTTCGCTGTCTCATAATAGTTAGTGCTTATTTACGAAGATCTGGGTATGCATCTGTGCCCGGGATACTGCGGCCTGGATTAGCTGTGGCCGAAGGATTTCCATGCCGTCCTTGCGTAACTGAAATCCTGTTATGATGCTGAAAATTAGCAAAGGAGCTACGCAACGGAACGTTCCCGATTAGAAGGTCATGAGAAACCTTCAAGTTGAACGAAAGCGACCCGGGATCTACAGAAAACTGTACAGGATACGGAAATAAAATCAATCATCCGTAACATTTTCGTAACAAGTAAGATGCTTACCACAAGTACATAAGCGACATCGATGATGCGGCAGAAGTTTAAACCTGAGGAGACAACCGGAGGAACAATAATAGGATGGTTTTCCCACAACTCAACGAATTTAAATTTTCCTCGTACGGATTCGTGGATGACACGCTCATGGCATTCCGTAGCCCGCGTAGTATGAAAATTTGTGCGCTGAAAAGAAAAAAAAAAATTTAATAACTGATGCCATCGTATTTTGATAAATCAACGTAATAAACTGTAGGTTTATCGTATATTATAAACAGTTTTTATTTCACCTCTATTATCTGAATCTTTGAACCACGCATTCGCTTCCTGGTCAGGTTCTCCACTTCTGCGTTAAACTTCATTTTCTCTCCTGGAACGTATCCTGCACTGTCCAGCCAGAATTTCGCCGTGATTGGATTCGATGTACAACAAAGAATTCCAAGTGTTTTGAAACCAGACGCTTGTATGGGTACCTTTTGGTGAATGATAAGATAAATGAACAAAATTGGTAAATGCCTCTAGAGAATATTTACGCTCGCTTCCGGAATTGCGTTGAGATCCGTGATTGAGTTGACGGTGATTGGGATCTTGCATTCATGGTTCCATTTTAAACGACGCTCATAAACAGCTCGAATGGTGTAACGAACGCTACCGTGGGCTCCTTCGAATGAAGAAGGGATCTGTTGTGGAATAACAAATGAAAATGGAAACTGGTGTTTTCCTTTATTCAGCACCTGGCCATTTCCTGATTCCGGGCAATGCAAAATGGCAAACGAATATTAGAAATTTATTCCAATTCTACAAACAATAAAACTTGCATTTAATTACCTGTGCTGATCGTTACTCGGTGATGGAAGTAATTTTCCTTGGATGAATAGTGGACCGTTTTGTTTATGACGTCCGTGTGTGATCGCCCATTTCGGTAAACGGTTCTCATTTCTTGCTCCGTTCTTGAGAAAGACACTTGCGCAAGGCCGCGGCACTCGAGGTAAATACCTAATAGTTTGGGACATAATTGCAGGTAAAGCATAATATTTTTTATACAGTCGAAGAGTTACCTTTCACATTCTTGGATTCACTGTTCCAAACGTGTACATATCCTGTAATTTCTTGTCCAGGAAAGTAGACAATTACGTCATTGTCTAAACTGATGAAAAACTTGTCCAATACCATAGCTTACCGACTTGCAGCAATGAACTTTACGAAGTGATTTTGATAACTGATTGCGTATGATAAAAGGGCCACGTCAATTGTGATAGTGTGCCCTTATCTCATCGCTAAGACGACTGATATTAAACAACAAAATTTACTGCAAAATATTACTAGAAATTCCTCTCCTTATTCAAAGCCGTACCGCGGTTTTAAGCAAATGGTATTTTTGCAAAACCAAAAATTTGACAATAATAATGTTGTGTCTAAACATACGCATCCCAGATTTTCAGGAAGCGCTTGAAAGATGAGATCCTGCGACGAATTAATATCAGTTTCCTCGAGGAAAAAAAACAAACAAACAAACGAAACAAAAACAACAAAAAAATGCGTTCTCCAAATCCAATTTAACCATCTAGTCGCCATCTCAATGCAAGAAACGTACCCGGGTAGGAATTTTATCTAGGTCCAATGTTGTTGCCGATACAGAATCGGCCATTGGTTCAGGATCAGAATCGCACATCGGCCCGGGTCATTTCCAACTTGAGTCGCCAAACCTTGTCCATTTCTGTTATGCCAATATTACACATGTATTTTGGTAGAACACCGGCAAGCAGTGTTGATCCGGGATTAATTTATCAATATTGGCATAACAGAAATGGACAAGGTTTGGCGACTCAAGTTGGAAATTACCCGGGCCGATGTGCGATTTCGATATGCAGCCAATAATGGCGCAAAACAACATTGTATCAATGTTAAAAATTTAACACCTAACCAATGTTATAAATTTATTTTGGTAGAACATTGGCGAGCAGTGTTTATCCGGGATAATTTTATCAGTAGTGGCATAACAGAAATGGACAAGGTTTGGCGACTCAAGTTGGAAATGACCCGGGCCGATGTGCGATTTCGATATGCAGCCAATAATGGCGCAAGACAACATTGGACCAACATTCAACATTCCAACATAAAAAATTAAATAGTAGCCTAAAACAAAACAATAGCTTTATTCATCGTAACATAAAGTAAACACAGACCAAGCCGGATTTGCCGGATTTGAACCCTAGACCACTGTACAACAACTTCATCTTTCAGACGCTTTATCCACTTAGCTATTTCTATACATATCAAGTAATATGTTTTCCGGAGTAATTCCGGAATTTGGTTAAAAACTTAGAAAAAATTTCCCAGTGAAAACCAAAGTTAGTTAAAATTTAGTACGTGGTTACAGTTTTATTATTTTTACTGATTATAGATACTAATTTACACAACAATCATTTGATTTTCATGTTTAATCGTTAATTTAGACCAAACATTTCAAAAATACAACAAAAAATGTAATTAAGAATGACAAATTTAAAAAGCACACCCGGGTAGGAAACAATACTGACCATTCTGTTTTCTTCATCCGATGTTGATTTTAGGTCGGTTCACATCGTAAATGCGTTATCAGTTACATGAGATTGGTCCATGGTTGGAAAAATATTGGAATGTGGTTTTCCAAAAACCAAATCAATTCCATACTGGGCCATTCTTAGAAAGTTGAGTTTTAACGATGCATGTATCCCGCCACTAAACCAATGTCGATACAATTTCGAACCTTTGCTGTTGTTCGATATCGACTACCTAATAATAATCCAATGTCCAAAACCCAAATTTCAACGATTTATATATCCCAATATTTATCCAATGTCAATGCAATTTCGAATTTTTGATGCTGTTTGATATCGAAATGCCAATAGTACCCCAAAGTCAGAAATTCAAGTTTAAACGATATATATATCCATATACTAATCCAATGTTGGTACCATTCCAAATTTTAGCTGCTGTTCGATATCAAAATGCCAATAGTACCCCAAAGTCAAAAACCCAAGTTCAAACGATGTATATATCTATCTACTAATCCAATGTTGGTACAATTTCAAAATTTTGCTCTTGTTCGATATTGAAATGCCAATAGTACCCCAAAGTCAGAAACCCAAGTTTAAACGATATATATATCCATGTACAAATCCAATGTTGGTACAATTTCAAATTTTTGCTCTTGTTCGATATCGAAATGCCAATAGTACCCCAAAGTCAGAAACCCAAGTTTAAACGATATTTATATATCCATATACTAATCCAATTTTGGTACAATTTCAAATTTTTGCTCTTGTTCGATATTGATTAGCCAACAGTTAACCAATGTCAGAAATCGATGTTTATCTCCCGATACTAATCTAATGTTGAAACAATTTCGAATTTTTGCTGTTGATCGATATCAATTTGACAATACTAAACCAAAATTAGGAAAAAAAGATTAAATGATCTATATATTCCGATACTAATCCAATGTCGATACAATTTCGAATTTATGTTATTGTTCGATATATACCCGGGCAGGAAACAACATTCGCCAAAACTAATCCGATGTTCGTATAGGCTTGGATTGATGCACAAAAATACAAGCTTTCTATTGGCAAGCCAATGCTCGGCCAATGATGGAATTCTGCACTTATATCAGTTATCGAATGACGAGACTAGGTAACATCGTAGGACCTATGTTAAAAATTCCTCACTAAAATTAAACCCGGTTCCAAAAACCAGTTCCAAACACAGGGTGTTTACCGTTCCCCGACTTCTACCCCAAAACTATACATATATACATACATACCAATAATATTATCGTTAAACAACAACAAAAATTCGTATCGCATCGACATTTGGTTGGTATCGTGTATAAAGATCGATTAATCTTGTTTGTCCAATATTGGCTTATAATTGGCTAATCGATATCGATCAAGAGCAAAAAATTGAAATTATACCAACATTGGATTAGTATATGGATATATAAATCGTTTAAACTTCGGTTTCTGACTTTGGGATACTATTGGCATTTCGATATCGAACAAGAGAAAAAATTTGAAATTATACCAACATTGGATTAGTATATGGATATATAAATCGTTTAAACTTCGGTTTCTGACTTTGGGATACTATTGGCATTTCGATATCGAACAAGAGCAAAAATTTGAAATTGTACCAACATTGGATTAGTATATTGATATATAAATCGTTTAAACTTGGGTTTTTGACTTTGAAATACTATTGACCTTTCGATATCGAACAAGAGCAAAAATTCGAAATTGTACCAACATTGGATTTGTATAGGGATATATGAATCGTTTAAACTTCGGTTTCTGACTTTGTGGTACTAGTGGCATTTCGATATCGAACAGCAGCAAAAATTCGAAATTGTACCAGCATTGGATTAGTATATGGATATATATATCGTTTAAACTTGAGTTTCTAACTATGGGGTACTAGTGGCATTTTGATATCGAACAGCAGCAAAACTTCAAAATTGTACCAACATTGGATTAGTATATGGATGTGTGTATCGTTTAAGCTTCGGTTTCTGACTTTGGGGTACTAGTGGCATTTCGATATCAAACAGCAGCAAAAATTTGATATTGTACCAACATTGGATTAGTATATGGATATATATATCGTTTAAACTTGAGTTTCTAACTTTGGGGTACTAGTGGCATTTTGATATCAAACAGCAGCAAAAATTCGAAATTGTACCAACATTGGATTAGTATATGGATATATGTATCGTTTAAACTTGGGTTTCTGTTTTTGGGGTACTATTGGCATTTCGATATCGAACAGCAGCAAAAATTCGAAATTGTATTGACATTGGATAAATATTGGGATATATACATCGTTAAAATTTGTGTTTTGGACATTGGGTTATTATTGGCTAGTCGATATCGAACAACAGCAAAGGTTCGAAATTGTATCTACATTGGTTTAGTAGCGGGATACATGCATCGTTAAAAATCAACTTTCTAAGAATGGCCCAGGATGGATTTGAGTTGGTTTTTGAAAAACCACATTCCAATATTTTTCCAACCATGGACCAATCTCATGTAACTTATAACGCATTTACGACGTGAACCGACCTAAAATCAACATCGGATTAAGAATGGTCAGTATTGTTTCCTACCCGGGGTACGGCCTTCGAATTCTCCTTCTTAAGTGTTCATAGCGAATATACTTATTCAAGGTTTTCAGATTTACTATAGGTTTGAACAACCTGTTAGACTTTTCTAGCACGGTAAAAAAGGGTCAATAAAGTGAACCAAACCTTCTATGCCATACAGCACTTCCAGGATCGTGTGCTACCGATTAAATCCGCAACCTCATTATCACACTTTCGACATTTAATTTGACATTATCACAGGATAATGGTAGGGTACCAATTGTTTGCAAAAAACCGCAAGCGCCAACCCACGTGAGAACGTTCTGAGTTAGGAAAAGGGAGATTGACATACCTCTTTGTCCGGGCCTTTGTCCCAGCGCCCAAGCACTTTTCGATCAGCCACGACCCCGTAAGCTTTGCACGACGCGTCCACGTCCCTCGACCCCGCGCTGGTTCCAGTGCATGGTCTATCACGTTAAAGCTAGACTCTTCCTACCGAAAAACGTCAGGATTCGCTAAAATGAACCCAGATTTGGGTTCTACTGCAGTGACAATCTCCTCAGCCTTGGGATATGGAGATATGCCCGGCCCCATTGTTGCAAGAAAGCCTCAACAGAGTTTCTAGCGAGCTCATTAGCTTCTCCCCCCTGAGAGGGCAGAGTGGCTAGCATAAAGATACACTAACGGTGGTACGAAATCCATAATCTTGTGCTGAGCCGTAACTAAGATTTCATGAGTAGTGTTGACTGACTTAAACAACGCTTTCTCCTTTTATGAAGCACAACGCAAAACACTTCACAAATTAACGAATTGTATCGTCAGTCCAAAATGGACTTCCCGCGGGAACTATGGACTTCGCCAGATGGCGTTGCCTGTCCGAAACCATGGACTTCGGTACCTAAAATATGGACTTATACTCGGAAATTATGAACTTTATATATTGGCGTTGCATATTGTTTGCGTAACGTTAGGACGTATTCCCACAGTTAACACTGTTCACAAGTAAAATTTCACTAGCAAAATATGTCATTAAAACTTATACTTGGTTATACATTTTGGCAGAAGAATAGCTCCCAATGAAGAGGAAATACGATTGTTTCATTCGGACGTGGAAAGCTGTATTGAAATTGAGTCTAAAATCAATGACAATTTGAAAAGTCAGCACGACCAGTACTAGGGAACCAAAAAAGTGGTGGCATTGAGGAAAATACTACAACTGCTGCTACCTCAAAGCTACGAGTTTCTTTTCTACTCTATCAAAGTACCGTTTTTCGTTTTCAATTGTTTAATTTTTTTCATTTAATCCAGATATTAGAAAAGAAAGAATGGGAAATCTTTCCTTGAAATCGAATTTATTGTCACGAAATAGAAGTGTTGATAGTAGATAAAAAGTAGCAATAAAATGGTAATAGTATATCGAGTAGGGCTCGGCCCCGGTTCTCGAAAACCCACCCGTGGATCGTCGCCAAAAATAGTTGCACATGGGCGATCAGGGTAGCCTATTTTCTAAAATGGTAGGCTGGGCCGGTTTTGATGGGTAAACGGGTATACCCACCGCCATCTTGAAAAATAGTGGCTGGGATGGCGCCAAGTTAAAAAAAGGGAGGGTAGCAAAAAAGTTTCTGGGAAAATGTCATCTTGTGGCAGAAATTGAAAGCACAAGAATAAATTCCGGGAAAAACCCGGGTCAATGGGCAAAAAAAGGGTAATCGGGTAGGGAATCGGGGCTAACCTGGTAATGAAGCCGGTTTTGAAATTGTGTTACTCACGTAAAACCCGGGTACGTAGTGGGCACAAAGTCTCAAGAACCGTTACCCACCGATCCAATTTTTTAGCTGAGAAGACCTACCCATTCGCCCAAATACCTACGCATTGGATGCGGGGCCGAGCTCTACTATCGAGCCCTTTAACCTGTTCAGCCATTGGTCTAACCGCGGTAGCCGTATGCTCCGTAAGATGGATAGGAGTAAGGTAATGGAGAACTGAAATGCCCCGTGCCATATCCAACAAAACCATATCCGGCACCGTATTAGGCAAGCGGGTTTGGGCAAGAGGGTTGGTTGAGTCATCCAAATAAAAGAAGCGGCCATACAGCCTGTTCGGCTTTCGTTCTCGAATCCAGTGGGAAAAACTGTAAGGTTGAATGCTTCATCACTGAATGTGAGAAAGGGCAGAACTCATATTTGCAGCTTTGTTGTGAGGGATGACATTCCAACTTGGTCTCCGCGAGACGGTCTCGAAGGGTCGAGACCGTCACCGCTACATCCCAGTGGGACTATCCCGGCCCTCTGATTGGCTCTCTCAACCCTTATACCCTTCCATGTATTTCTGCTTTCCGCTCCCACATTTTCCTGATACACACAGCGTGGTTTTCCGTGGGAGTGGAGTTCGCGCTTTGATTTGTTTGCTTCTTTGTGTATAGACCAAGATCGGATGCTGAGTTGCCAAGGCTGAATTCCGACCTGCGGTATTTGTCCTCTCGGGCCCTATAGGAGGGAAATGAAAAATAATATATTTAATTAAGTTGTAGTTAGTTTTATTACAAAATCTTTTGGAATCGTGTACTATACCTCTGTGCTGATATAATACAAAAAATTTTATCTCCAAAAAAGCTGTTATTTTTCCAGGAAACTTTTTGAAAGGTACTTGTTTACAATGTACCGTAGCAGACGTAAAGTGATTGACTGTGACTAGTGACTGTAGTGTCATACTGTTTTCGTTTTTTATGTCATGAGTAGTGTAGTTTGTGATGTCGGTAATGAGTTATTTGACACAATTAGTCTTTTTAAGTTATCTGATTATGCTAAAGGACTTATTCATAAGGAAACAGAAATTTACTTAGAAAAACGTCTGCTTCTTGTTCTACAGTTGTAATACGGGGAGGGGGGAGGGGTGTTGTGGAAAGGTAAACAAGTACCTTTCAAAAAGTTTCCTGGAAAAATAAAAGCTTTTTTGGAGATAAAATTTTTTGTATTATATCAGCACAGAGGTATAGTACACGATTCCAAAAGATTTTGTAATAAAACTAACTACAACTTAATTAAATATATTATTTTTCATTTCCCTCCTATAGGGCCCGAGAGGACAAATACCGCAGGTCGGAATTCAGCCTTGGCAACTCAGCATCCGATCTTGGTCTATTTATATTATTTACATTTATTGTTTGCTGCTTGTTAAGTTTTACAAATACAACATTTTTACTTATATCAATTGTTTTTTTCATTTTATATAATAGACTGAATTAAGTACCGGTGTGTTTTCTTAAATTAGTGTAAATTGGCCGCCATAGGCACTTGGGCTGGCGGTTCCAAAACCTGATCAGGTAATGATCGGGAAAACCATAATTCTAAAAATTTTAAAAATGATAGGAATGGATATATCTTTATAAGATCTGTCCATTTTTGCAAAAATGTTCCTTTAAAAAATACTTATTGGAAGAGTTACCCGATTTGCCGTTTTTCAGGTAGGTCGGTACGGTTTACGGGTATCCGGTACCCCCCCAATAATAAGTAAAATTTCAATAATTAATAATAAAAGTAAAATTTATTAATTTTGGTCTTATAATTTTCCCGCAAAAAATTATTTAAATTTCACGTATTATTGGGGGTTGGGGATTACCGGATACCCGCTTAACCGCACCGACCTACCTGAAAAATGGAAAATCGGTTTACTCTTCCAATAAGTAATATTTAAGCAATATTTTTTCAGAAATGGATAGATCTTATCAAGATGTATCCATTCCAATAATTGTTAAAGCTTTAGGACTTATAGTTTTCCCGATTCTCCCAAAATCGGGTTTTGAAACCGTTTTTCTCCGGCCCGCACCAACCCAGTTGCCCATGGGTGATAATTTACAATAATTCTAATTGAAACATACAGATGTTTAATTCATTCTTGTTTTATAAATTGAAAAACGATTTAATAAAGGTATAAATAGTGTATTAGAATAAGTTACAAACAATAAAAGTAAACATAAATAGTATAAATAAACACACGAAAAATAAACAAATGAAGGCGACAGCCCGACGAAAAACTCCACACACGCCCGACACACACCACACACCACAAGCAGAAGGGGTGGAGGGGCTTTAGGGTGAGAAGAAGGAGAGAGCCAATCAGAGGGCCGGAATAGTCCCACTGGGATGTAGCGGTGACGGTCTCGACCCTTCGAGACCGTCTCGTGGAGACCAAGTTGTGACATTCAGGTAAGAAGTTAATTCGTAATAAAGAAAAGTTTTATAAAGCAAAGATCTGATGAACCTTATGCGACTGTTTGTCACTGTCGGTCGCTTACATTTGTTTGTTTCATGTTTCTCTCCAAGTCCATGGTATTTGCGCTAAGTCCATATTTTAGTATAAAAAAGCAGTTCTTAAATATGGACTTTGACAGGCAACGGCATCTGACGAAGTCCGTAGTTTCCGCGGGAAGTCCATATTTTAGAAGTCCATTTTGGACTGTCCAAGTCCATAGTTTAGTAACACCCGGCTTTACAGACACGTTTATCGAATGTGCTAGTTGGATCGTCATTGGGTACCTAATGTTTTAAAATAAATTATAATTAGCTATGTAATTGACAATAATGGTAAATTTGTACATAACTGGTTGTAACACGAAGCACACATCATCGACTCGTTATTTGGGTTTACGAATTTGAAAATAAAAATTAATTTTTAAATGTATTTTGTTTTTTCATATTTTTTCAATTTTTTCTTTTTTTTTGCATTTTTCATGTTTTTAACATTTTTTCATATTTTTCGTGTTTTTTCGTATTTTTTCGTATTTTTCATATTTTCCAGGTTTTCTAAATTTTGTGAAATTTTTTTAGATCTTTTTTACATGTTTTTAATGAAAAATATTTATAAGCAAGTAAGCATGCCTGCTTGCTTGCGTGTAAACTGGGGAACTTTTCGTTTTTATTTATTTTTTATTCGACTCGCCGTATTAAACTACGTGTCTGGGAAAATTTTCAAGTCTGTTGGTGTTTTTCTTCATTTTATATATTTATTTATTCGATCGAAATTCAAATTTTTGAGGTTCCCGCCGGTTTGTGATTGGCTGCAAAATTGGGGGGAATTATCGAGTGTAAACTGGGGAACTTTTCGTTTTCATTTATTTCTTATTCGATTCGCCGTATTAAACTACGTGTCTTAGCAGAATTTCAAATCTGTTGGTGTTTGTGTTCATTTTGTAACTTTTATTTTGTGTTTGACTGTTTGTTTACAAACATCGTACGCGGCTGTCAATTGTCATTTGTTTTATTAGCATTTTAAGAACAATGAAGTCAGCCGTGAAAACTGCTTGTACAATCAGTCATTCGTGTGGTGCCATCTAGTGGCAAAGACAACGACGAAATGCGCGATCCTAACCTAACCTAACCCACCGTAGCGTTTTGGCACTACAACTATTTTACTTATTTTAGCCATCGCGGGCCTTTCATTATTTTTATATTATTATTTGATTATTGATCAACCTAACCGGTACTTGGTTTCAAACTAGGCTATCCCGTTGCTGTTTTTTAAATTGAATAATTGCGCAATAGCGCGCCACTTCACCATTCAGCCCGGTTCAGCCATTGACGTATGCCCAACTAAATCTCGAAGGCGGACACCCAGTGGCCTTATTTGCATACGCTCTTACAGGCCAATGGCATTTGAGCAATTGGGATCAGAAGAGGCTTCGCAGAAATTGTGAGGCACGTGTAGAGTAGTCTGCTAGGCTAGATCAAATTTTCGGAACGAACAACAAGGGCAGAGTCATAGAGAGGATGGTTCGCGAGCTATGGGAGAATTTCCCATAAGCCGTTGAGGCGACTTTTTTGGAGGCTGGGGACAGTAACGTGATATTTGTCTCCTCCTCTCTTGACTGTGAAAGTGCTGCCGCCTAAGAAGAAAATGCATGAACTATCATGTATCGCCATTTTCAGTTAGCAACCGTTATTACCATGCTACCATGGTACTGTGAGCGAAATTTTGATTTTGAAATTTAAAGGTTGTTTTAAAACATGGTGAATTCTTGTTTCATTTATGGAAAAATTCCAGAAGACAAAGAAAATGGCGTGCGGAGCTTCAAAGCAGGGAAAAAAGTGCTTGAATGGCAAGAAGTGATTTCAAAGAACGGACTAACGCAGTGGTCAAGACTGTGCACTCGTCATTTTGACCATGGAGACATAGTGAAAGGGAAAACGATCCAAAATATATTTTATCCCAATCAAGTGTCGAAGTTGCAGATTAGAGCCATTCCCAAGCACTGTTTAGGTATGTATTGAACAAGTTATGGTTTACCAATATTATGCACTAAGTAACTGATAATTTTTACTTGAAGTAGGGATTACACAGCCAGCACCTGCTGTTCGTAAGCCTTTAGTTGCTAAAAATATTGCTTCCATCATCATTTCAAACAAAGAGAATAAACCAGCTTGCAGAGGGAAAGCAACGCAACAAAAACATGCAGGATTATCACCATCAAGCAACACCAGTACTATTTATGCCACTACATCAGATGTCATTTTCACTGGTGGTAAGTTTTGTCGAAGCTTTCCAAAACAAAAGATTCTTACTTAATAATATTATGATAT